>NC_135512.1:6857500-7160000 GCF_051989575.1 Stigmatopora nigra
ATATTCGAAGCCCTCATTAAACCTGACGATTCAGAAATGCAAGCTGATTACCATGAAATCACTGCAATGCCTATTTACATCCCTGCAATTCATCTAATGTATGTGATTGCCGCCTTTGACCGATTGGAGGAATACAAAAACCTTGCCGAGACGACGTCAACGAGAAGCCAAAATATTATATTTGTCCGTTTGCAGACACCTGCCAAGACAAACGAGGGCTATCCAAATCGCAGCATGTGCCGCAGGATAGAGGAAGCCAAAGACGTGCACAAGCAAATGTGCTAGGGTGCCTGTAAGCTTCTTTGCAAAGCTCGGGATGAGGTGCCCAGCGAAGAAATATGTGAGACTAATTCCCATCCGGCCAGAAATTCACACAGACCGACCGACCGACCGCCTGCGGTGAGGTGGCTCCGTGCGCTTTAGCCTTTCAAGGCAGACTAAACATACTCGTGCATGTACTGGGAATGAGCGAAAGTGAGTGGTCTCTTGAGAAAGATGGCTCAAGGTATCAACAAGAGACAGAATGTTGAAAAACTCCATGTGCACTTAAATGAGCTCTCTGTATCTAGGAATTGTAGGAGAAATTAACGTATATACTTTGTTATCTATGATTAAAGAGCCTTGCATTAAATCAAATGGTGGCAGACTTTGGAATGTTGGAAAATACCAAAGAATCGATGAAGATCGATCGAGTAGCCATGGAATTAAAAATGCAAAAAGGACAAGAAATATGCCCTTTTCTTCAAATAACTGTTTTGACAATATTTTTTTTATTTTTAAATGTCAAAATTGGTTTGTATACTTTTACTGTTTAGGTTTTTTTTTTTACTGTGTACCCATTGTATTAAATCCGTGAATCCAATTGAATTTGAATCATCTCAGTGTGCAGAAGAAATGTTCATTAAATTAATAATCATCAGGAAATTGTCAATTCACACTCTTAATACTAACACTTTTAATTAAAAAGACATTGCACATTGTTAATTCCCTTTTTTTGTAACGTGTGCTATATTCAACATTTTAACTTCACCTCATAACCTTTTGATGCAAGCTGAGATGAACTTTTTTTTTTTTACTAGACTACGCAGCTGCCCAATAAAAAACATGCAGTGGAGCGAGCAGTCTGCGACACCCCTGATTTACACCTACACAAAAAAGATGTACATGTAAACGATGCAATACAATGGGCCCCTACCCAAACTGCCAACATTGCAAACACACCGTGCAACATCCATGCAGCTCACACACTCACACACACACACAAATTCATACAAGGCGGCACAAAGCGCACAAACACACGTGTGGGAGAGCAGCCCGCTTATTACGACTCTGGAGATTTTAGCAGATTAAATCCAGCAGCAATATAAGCTGCATCTTTATGGGCAGATAAAGAGCAGTGGAGTTACAGCCCACCGCTACCGCCCGACAGTAGCCAAGGTCATCTTTCATTAGAACTGCCGGCAGCGGGAAGCCAATAACTAAAAAGATCTACCGCGCACGCGTGTACATACGCTATAACTGGGATGTGGATTTGCAATGTAATGGATGAGCAGGTGGAGGGAGTGATTCTAAAAAAAAAGAAAATAAAAAAATACAGCTTTGAGATGCCATAATGTTGCAGCTGTTTGGTATAATACACGTACAGTACATTTACGTATGAAATGACAGTGACGGAATATGTCACGTAGTAGGCAATCTGGGACAAGGTCATGCGGGTTTTACACTGATGCACCACCAGGCATGCTTAATTGAGCACCACAAACACGTTGCCATACACAATACACATAAGCGGTGCCCCGCTTGACCACATGGAGGACGACCAGTCACCACAAGGGAAGGAGCAGCAGCACACTTGCACAAAGCACTGGGTTCCAGCAAACCTCTCAGGGGGGAACTAGAAATAAATCACTGAGTGGGGGGTGGTGGGGGGGAGATACGCTAAGGGCGAGGAAGGTGGGAGGGGGGGGGGGGGGGTTTGGTCAAAAGGGAAGATAACTGTAGGTCGGTCTGAGAGGTTTGACTGAGGATTGGGGAGGCAGGCGGGCAAACACGGCGTCACTCACTGGGTGTCGCTTTGGGACGTCATAGACCCCTTCCTTCTGCTGGCTGGTGGGAACCTACACAATCGGCCGAAAATCCAGAGCACAGCCGGATCAGCAACGAGACAGTCTTTGTGCGACAGCTTGACAATTTTTGCCCTAATTCTGACTACATTTTTCTCTTTCCGAGTATAATCAATTTGAAGTTTTCATTAGAAGGTTCCTACAAGTGAAATTTTAATGGACTGACAATAACTAGTGTAAATGACCTTCATGTGAGAGACGGTTTCTCAACGTATTAACTTTGAAAGATGTCATTTCTCAGACCTTTGATATGGGGAAAATAATGTTTAATTAACATTTTTAACGCTTTTTAGCTAAGCTATTTTAGTGTAAATAACTGGAATTTAGTTTCTTATGGTTGAAAATTGACCTAATCTGGAATGGAAGCCGATATTTAAGCATAAAAGCTTGTCTTTATGCCCTGTGAGTGGTTATCAACCAATTCAGGGTGTGTCCATAGTTGGCTGGGATAAGCTACAGCACCCCCCCCCCCTCGACCCTTATAATGACAAGTGATATGGAAAATGAATGAAGCCAATAATTCACTGACCAAAGTCTGCTAATCTATCTTGTATATCTAATTTTCTAGCTATTCAGGGAATACACGTCCAAATATTTTGTAGTCGCTAACAATCATTAAACGATGGTAATTTCCCCCGGCTCATCGATCAAGGAAATTTAGCCAAATGCCCGAAGATGATTTTTAGTGTTGCTGCTCATCAGATTTAAAATCTACACCGCGAGACATCATGAGTCGTATCGTGGCCGTTTTTTTTCTGTCTCCCGGGATGGATAATGAAGCTTTTCACCCCTGCAGACGTGTAATAACTCAGTGTCACGCACAAGGCGACATGATAATATTCCGGGCCGCAAAAAATGGAAAAATCTGACAGCGTGGGTGCGACGAGCGAGAACAATAAGCGGTGATAGCAAACGGAGATGTTTGAGTTTGGAACAGCGGGGGTGATTTTGATAGATTTCAGCTTAAAAAAATAAAAATAAATGGAAGCTAATTATAGGGAAATGCCAGCTAATGGAAATAAACAATTAGGTGAATGGTTATTTTGGGATAAAATGATAAAATGTCAATAAAGTATCACTTAGAATTTTCCAGTATGTAGTTTTTTTACAAGTTTTAAATGAAATACAATACATGAAAAACTTAAATGTGATGGCTAACAGTCGACAAAATATTCCACTAATAACTTAATATTACCCTAAATACATTAAATATATGTAATATTTGGAAAGTTTATGAAATAAAAAGAATATATCAAATTAAAAAAAATCATATTTGAATGTAAAATACATAAAATATAGTCCAATGTAGTAACAAAAGTATCATTTATAAATCGTATGCTAAATAGGACTGGTATTTATCATATATATTTTATAATTTCGAATATAAATAAAAATATTTTTATTATATACACATATTTAATGAATTAAACAAATTCATTACCAGCAACATCAATTTAAATCAAGTGTGATTAGACTAAAATGATAAAATATTAATAATATATATATTTCAGTAGTTCAAATAAACATACAAATGAGTATTTTCAGTACATTGCCAATCCCCTACAATGAGCAGCAATTTTAGAGAGGAGGAAAATGACTAAGAATGTATTTTAAGGCTATGTACTGCCATTTTCCCTCTATTTCAAAAACGTAAAGAGAATATAAAAAAAACCCAAAAAAACCCACACTGACTGAATATTATATCCAAACCCCTTTTTGTGAGCAAAATGAAAAGATCTTCCACTTGCACAGGCTCACAGAGATGTTACGTTGAGCCAAGGGCGGGTTGAGGCCGTGTAATATTTAAAAGCGAGCGGGGAAGAAGCTTTAAAAAATAATTGGAACAAATCCAAAGTATCTGGCTGCCCTAAGAGGCCTAGCAGAAAGACACGATGTACTCGTCTCAATCATGTGAGCACGTATATGTGGGGTAATGAACACAAATATGCACAAATCCCACACTTTGGCTTTAAAACTATATTAGGTCGGTCGGAATCAAAGCCTCGGTGGCGTTCCTTGCGTTCGTTCCGTGTAAATAGACACATGTAGAACTCGCTGGCTCTTGTTTATTTCCAGAAGCAGCCATTTTTATTCATACATTCAGCTCCGCTGTTGCTACGGGGGGGCGGCTCACGTTTTTTGGCGTTGTGCGCACGTTAGCGCTTTCGCTCACGCGTGTGTCTTATTTTCAATCCATTTTATTTAAAGATCAAACGAGAGTGTGGTGATTAATCTTTCTTTTCTTTCATCTCCCCGGGAGAAGAGGATAAGGAGGGGCGTCGGGCGGAGGATGGGGGCGGGGTACCATCTTCCGCCACGGACAGGAATAACCTCAGCATCCGCTCAACCGCCCGCCCGCCCGCCTCCACCTTTTCCTGCCCCCCGGAGGTCTAGCCGCAAATCCACGGGGGGCAAAGTTGTCTTATTGCATTTTATTACAGTGTTCTACCGCTAATGGGTGTCGCAGTCTACCGACTAATGCTAACTAATACGGTAAGACTTTTATAGTAACTGTGATGGAAAATCACATTGGGATTGTGTTTTCGCCAACATTTTTAATTACTATACTCAACACCTTGTACTATTGATCTACCTTTGGAAAGACGTGTTGCTCGGCATTTTTTCATATGCAAATGGAAAATATCCATGGAAAAAATGACACCACTGACAAGTGCAGCTATACTATGACGTCAGTGATACGCAAGTATATAAACATATATGATAATCTCCCTTCTATAATTTTTCAATGGCAGCAAATGAGTCTTTTTTTTCTTCACATCAACGGGTTAAAGAAATTGAGCAACTGTTTTTTGCAGAAAAATCATTTATACGAGGTGTTGTCTGTCCATATTAATAATCAATTTATATATATATATATATATATATATATATATATATATATATATATATATATATATATATATATATATATATATATATATATATATATATATATATATATATATATATATATATATATATATATATATATATATATATATATATATATATATATATATATATATATATCACCGTAGTGATGCGAAAACATCATTTCACGCCAAAAAAGCTATTAGTGACATTCTTTGCTCCTCGTTTAATGAGGAAATTAAGTGTAAATCAGATAAAAGTGACCTATCTACCAGAACCGCTTTGCATTCTGCCATAGTATTGGAGTAGATAGCCGCTTCCTGGTTACATTTCTAGCCTCTGCCTCTTTCCCCCCCAAATTGGCTCCCGTATGACGCCTTGGTTTGCGGAAGAGCAAAACATTAGTTTTCCTCAACAAAAAAAAGCTTTTCGAGATGTTCTTTGGTCCTTTTGTTATAAATAAGGAAATGAGGTGTATTTCCAACAAAGCTTGTGAAGAAATTGACCTAGTCCCAGTCACATCTGCAACTCTCCTCTCTCTCTCTTTCTCCTGATTGGTTTGGGAGTCTTAGACACTTGAGTTTGGCAAAACGGTAATGTAGGATGAATCAAACAGGGCCAACTTGATTGCAAGTCTATAAAGCTCCTGTGGTGATCAATCATTGTCAACAACCCCTCAAAATGTCCACTTCTCCTCTTTTTTAGTATTTTCATGGCAAGCTGTTTTTCCCTCAACAATCAGTGTTTCAAAATAACAGTACAGAAAAGCGTGTCAAAACTTGGCTCATGTTTGGTGTGTCAATACTTTAGATTTTTTCTTTGAATTGTTTTCATGTTTTTTTCCTCTTAATATGCCCTATATAATGCAGATTTCCCCTTATTTTGGTAGATTTATAACATACAAGTAGACCTCCTGAGCTATCCTATTTAATATTAATCAAATATCAAACATCCTCCAAATCTATCTTCCCTTCCAAAATGATGATGATGAGCTGATTTTTATATTTTCCTTGCGAGTATACCTGATAAATGCTCTCGTCTGATTGGTCGCGGATGGGCTCGTGTCCGGCCTCAAACACAATGTACTAGGGCGTCGGTAGCACAAGGAAGAAGGAACAGGGAAAAGGAAAAAAAAAAAAGAGGTGGGAGAAGTCGAGAGAAAGTCAAACAGCATTTTTTTGTCAATAACAGCATAATCATGCATCCCACAAACATGCATATTGTGAGGATATTTGAACCCAGCTGTAGTTCCATCAGAAGCAAGGGGCTGTCTCCCCTCACAGTGCGCACACACACACACACACACAGTCACATTCATACACACACATGTACAAACAAGCAGAGGGAGCGCTGAAGCAAAGGTTACCTGGTAGACCGGGTCCTCCAGATCTTCTTCCAGAATTGTCTGTGGGTGAGCAGAGCCAAGAGGAAAGAGGCATAAAGGGTTAAAGGCGGAAGAGCAGAGTGTGTAGGTGGAAGAAAAAGATGAAAAAAAAATAGGGGAAGAAAAAAAAAAAAGTATCTCCGGCTTCCCAGCATTCGGCAAAACGGCAATCGTCAGACAAAAAGGAACAAGAGAGCACAAAAGGCAGACGGTGCTATTGTTCAGACTTGAAGTGCTTTTTTTCTGCCTTCATTTTGTTTACGATCGATCACTAAACTGTTTTTTTTAAGGTCTGAAATTCTCCATGTATGTTTCTTATCTAGTCTTGACCAACTTTGAAGGAAAAAAAGTACCTGGTAGACAGCTTGTTCGCACTGTTTGTCCTTCTGGGCTTTCTTCTCCATCTCCTCACGCTGTTTTATCTCGTAGATGAGTTGGAACAAGTCCCGGAGGTCCAGGATCACCGGTTCTGCCTGGAGGTGGGGGCGTTGGAGTTGCAATTAAAAACACAAAACTGGAGAATGCCATTTCTGGAGAAATTGCTCAGTGATGCTCTGCTTTGTTAAAGGTCACTTGCAATTCATTTTGGGGCATTTTGTGGTCACTTCCTTGTTCACTCAATGACTCCTATTAATTAGCAGTAAATCCGTTCCATCCAAAATTTATTGGACATATAGCACCATCAATGGCATTCACAGACACTTCCAAACAATTAGGAAATGTACATATTAAATATTAAATGTATACCTTAAAAAGGTGCAAAGAACCCATTATAATTCTAAAAAAAATACAATTAGAATCATTACAAATTTGAAAAATATATTGAATTTTTAAAAAAATAGATTAAATTAGTGTGAGCAATGTTTATGTATATTGACGCCAGACTTTTTTAGTTGTTTTTTTTGTTTAGAGACCTCTTGACTAGTCCTTATTTTGACAAAGCAAGGCGGAAAAAGGACAAATATTTTTCTTTTCGGAATCTAGTCTGTAAAGGTAACAATACATTTACCAGACAACATAGTTCACTTCCTAGTACATGGCCTAGTGAGTTTACACACTTACAGTACGACAACTGTCAGTGAAACAAGCGGAACAAGCTTTCGACGACGACAAGAGTTTCAGCGTTAATCAATTATTGAGCGCCAGCTTTTTGCGTAATGCACTCGAAAGTTCACAGACGGAATGCCGCCACGCATAAACCATAGCTCTATTTTAGTGCTGCCGTTCCGTGAAACGGTTTCTCCGCCTTGTGTCGCTCTTGACAGGGCCGGCCCGAGGGGGGGTGTGAACGTCTGCTTCTTTCTGCTGGGCCGCCGACACCGAAACATATTGTCGCGCTGTCACATTCGTCTCGCTTTCAAATGTAGAGATTCTAACCGTCTTTGTCTCGCTGCCCTAGTGACTCCGTTTTAATGAAGGCGGCAAGCCAAATCAGATCCAATACCACATCAGAGGGGCATAAATTGTGAAGAAGTAGGAACAAATGAACATCATTTTTTTAGGAATGAATGAATAAATTGTCTCATTAAGTGCATGCTATAAAAATACATAGACTTTTGCAAATATCTAGCTGAAAACCCCCCAGAAAAATTTAACAAAAATTTGTCTCACGTAACTTTTAGGAGGATGCACAGTATGCAAGATGAATAAAAAAAAAAAAAAATATATATATATATATATATTCTCTGATTTGTGCAACCTATGATCTTTCATCAAAGACTACAGTTACAGTGAAATTGGAATATTATTTTTTCAGGGATTACATTTTATGCACATTTGCAGACTATATAAAATGGTATCATGGGCCAAACCTGGCCCACGGGCCTTAAGTTTTACACCGGTGCCCTTGTATGCGGTACTCTGAGGTATTTTGTCAACAGAATCATTGAGTTTAACAGATCCGTTGTATTTGAAAGGAAACGGAAAACCCTACCTGAGAATCTGCCTGTTGAAAAATTAATCAGTAAATACTCTAAATAAGATGTAGTTTTTCTGATGGACAGACAGTAAGGGAATTGTCAATAAAAAAAAATAAAATAAAAATAAATAAATTCAGTAGTTTGGTAAGGCAAAACATATCTTTTTTGATACTGCCCTATCTTGGCTCATGACATACTGTGTAAAAAAAGGAATTTGGAAAGGTTTTCAGTAAATTACAGTTGGAGGTCGAGCAATGGCTGGTCACAACCTTCCAATAAAAGTAAGCTTATAATAGCTACATTTACTCAGACTCACGTCAGGTAAATGCAAGCTAAAGCTGACCGATGGAGCTTGGAAGGGGTCGCCTATAGAGACAACCAATTTTGTGATTTCAGATCTATGCGGCAATAAGACGCGCATGTGTGACTGTGCCGCCGTTTGTGTCGCCGTGAGTCAAAGAGCAGCGCCCGAGAGGATGGATGTGCCATTAGAGTCGGTGACACACACTCAAACTCCCATCGACTCAGCATGGGAAATCAATATGGCAACAGAGAGAGCCGGACGGAGGCGAAAGGATCACAACAAGAGGTCCCAAAAAAGGCCGGGGTATTGGGTCGTGATTGAACACAAAGCTCCAGAAAATAAACGGCGGCTTGATAAACAGCACAACGGGACACGAGCCGCCATGCAAAGGTCCTTGTCTAAATGTCAAGAGGTCTATGCCTTTGAGTAGAGCCTCCTGAATAATGCATAAAGCATGTTGAATGGCATGAAAATATCGAAATACTGACCGATTGCGCAGTTTTGATGGCCACAAAGCGGTGGTGGCCTTCTTTTCCGCAGACGTAGCCAAATGCTCTGTGGTCAGTGATGTCCTTGGCGATGTAGGAGATCTCGTGGACGCCGTGGTGGTGTTGGAGAACCTGAAGAGAGGGCAATGTAATAATAAATTGAATTAAAATAAAGAAAACAACAATAAAGGCTAAAGGAATTGACTTTAAAATGAGAGCAGAGACTTTATCTTGTCCCTGGAATCACTCGTTCTCAGCCATTTTTGCCCCACATTTTTCCATCTTTAGCAAAATGTTTTGAAATCGGCAAAGTAATCATTTTCTTTCCTTCGAATTTGAGGAAATTCCGGTTATACTTATTATGGATCTATTCACAAAGAATGCATTTAAATGAAAACGCAAGGAGAATTGCAGCATTCAAGCCTTGATTAAAACTTCATGAGCTGACATTTTCTTTGGAAGTCATTTAGAAGACACATGAACTCCTTGACCGCCATTGATGGCTGTTTTCATCCCTTGACTGTAGAAACAAGTTTATCCCAATTAGACATACAAACTAGGACAGTGGCAGCAAATGAACATTTTTTTCACTGGCGGCCCACCCTTCCACTTCAATTGGATTGGACGTCAACAACAAGAGCGGATGTCATATGATTTTTATGATTTTTTTGACACTGTGCCTGAAGCCATTTACTTTCAGTGGACCGGCTCACAATTGTTGCCGTCTATTAATGTAGCAACAAACACCCTCTTTGTGGCTCTATGTTAAACTCTGGCCTGTTTAGATTGAGGGCGCCAAGCTGGCATTGCCCAAGGCAGATGGCAGTGTTATTGCTTTTTGTTGGGGGTGGGCTTTCAAAGGGGACGGGGGGACGGGGGGGTATCGGTGACAATCACAGCTCGGCAAGCTGTCGAATTGATCGCTTCATCTGTTCCCATATGACAAAAACAGTCCGAGTCCTAGATGTCAGGCTAGAATGTGCAGTCTGTTGTGAGTGCCTGTGCCAGATGCATGCTGGGAACACGCACCCCAATGCACCTGCACACACACACCTGTGACAGAGATGTAATCCTAAATGAGTCATTTATGATTAACAATTAAACTAATGATCATGATCGTTCCCCCTGATTGACCTGAAAATAGCAGCCAAGGCAGCACACAACCCAAAGTTGTAATTAAATTATCTCTGGGATCTGTGTATGCATTTGTGTGAGCGTGTAGGTGACAGAGTGCGCAGAACAGCTTGAAGGAGGCAATGGCCTCTCCAAATTCAAATTGATTTTATGTCTCCAGAACCAAAAAACGCGGCAATCACCTCTGGACTGAGATTGATTGATAAACTGCTAAATTAAAGGTGCAGCACCCTCATGAAAACAAAGAACAACTTTTGAGTGCAGCGACTGAGGCCATAATAACTTTTTACTATTACTTTACACTCATGTTAGAACGACTATAACATATAATAATAGTATAATGAATCCAGAACTGTAATATAAACATAATTTGCAGAAATGTACTATGCCCTTTTAAATGTTTACAGATGAAACAAGACAGTAGGATACTGTCATCATTTCACCAAATAAAGCGTCTTAACCCAATTTAATATAGTACTTTGGCACAAATATTGCGCCAAATTAATATTTGATTGTTGGCATGAACGCAAATGCAGGAAAAAAAATGGGTTTTCAGTTAATGGTGGTGGAAAAATTCTCCCAAAATAATTCATCATAACACCAACATCACGCCATTAGCAATCAAATTTTTTTTGGTGCAGACATTTTGGCAGATTCTCTTAATCGTGTTATGATATAAATTGCTTGCAATAGTGAATAAATCATATATTGTTTTAAAAAAAACTGTAATTTTGTTCACAAAATGGTTGCTACGTATTAAAAATATTTTACACACATGCAATTATGACATTCACTTATTTCCAATCAACCTGTTCAATAAATTTTTGCAAAATGTTGCATGGATCATCATCATGAAATATATCTTTTTTTTGTATTGTATTAAAATTAACATAGCGTGTAAAAGATATTCAAACGATTGTATTCTATTGTTTTTTAACCAATGTTGGCAGAATTGCGGTTTGTACGTTTTGTTACGTCATTTTACTTTATCAAGCAGGCATACAGCCAATAGAAAAGAAAAGCTTCTTTCCCCTGACAGCCTGTCAGTGACAATGACGTATGTTCACAGAAACTAAGTCAATAGCCACTGATGTCTTCTTTTCCCTCCTGGCGATTGCTCGGTGTTTCTGTATCGCCCCCAAAATGATAACAAAGCCTCTGATGACTACTTAATGTAGTGTGTACTACCGTGCCAATAGAAGTGAATGACTTTTACATTGTCCTTGTCCACACAAAGATGGGTAAGTGTGGTTTTGTCGTGTAAAGTCTTCTTTTGCATTAATTGAAATGCCAACACATTGGAAATTGCACAGACTTAGGCATTGCAAAAAAAAAGAATGGATATGCATACAATTAAGTCTGTGTGAAGATCAAGATGTTTACAGTGTGTTCAATAAGTGTTAAAGAAACAATAATTTTACCACCAAGACCTTTTTCAGGCTTGTTTTTGTTGATTTAAAGTTTCACAGAAGCTAAAAAATTGTAGCTTGAATTGATTTTATGATTACTGTTTTGACGTGGATGACTACATAATGGAGAAAAAAAAAGGGTTTTTTTTTGTGAGACTTTTGTCTTGTCAAATACAAATGTTTTTGAATGAAAGAACAAAAGTTCATTGGCTGTCACCCTCCCAGTTCAAATGGATTGGACATCAACTACTGATAAACACATTTCAAGAGATTAAACTGAATTTTTCAGACCTACATGATTGGACGACTGTCATCATGATTGCAGTGACAGAGTTCTACTATATTTGTACATAGAAAAATACGTTTTGTCTGTTTTAACAAAAACAAATGCGACCCTAGAGTATTCAAGGGTTTTCCTTCTCCCGACCCTAGCAGGAGTACATTTCACCAGCATTCCAATGAAACAGTAACACTGCTACGCACGTGTACCTTTCCAATAAGCGTGCACGTGTTTGAAAGCAAGCTTGAGAAAGAGGAACATGCCCTCTGTTAAGATTGATGTCTCCTCTCCTCTTCTCCTCATCTCAAGCGCCCTCCTTCCTCTGCTCCGGACGACCTTCCCTCCTCCGAGAGAGCGGGCCATCCATCCTGGCGACCGAGCCGGCGCATCCATCCGCCCATCTGGCTGAGTGATGCACAGGCCGGGAATGAGACTGTCAAGAACCCTGAACCTCAGCAGAGTCATTCCCGCTGTCTCTCTCTCTCTCAGGCTATCCATTAGGACTGATAGTGAGGACGGCATATCGCTATAGTTAATATTAATGTCTGGAGACAGAGGACAAAGTCTCCCTATGGGAAGCTTTACTTTGACATATGCTTGCCTTTTCCCCACCGTCCTCTGACTTGGTCCGCATCGTGTCTTTATTTCATCGTCCCGCTGTCGCAGGGCTCAGACAAAGACTGACGACGGACATAAAAAGAGGCATGACGAACGACACCGCCAGCGGGATGAGCCAGGCCGCGTGAAATACACCCGCCACGCGGGAGGCCACTGGTCACCGGTGCCGCGCCTCTGAGTTACGGCTGGATATGTACCCTCCACGTGTAAATCTCAGGGATTCGGCGCCTCGGATAATAAAGGCGGGGCGTCCGGGTGCATATTGCTACTCGACCCAATCGGATAAGATGGGGCGGTTGGTGGTGCAGTGATGCTCATGCCTGGTCTCGTGAAATTACACAGAGTGAACCCATCAAAACTGTACATTGCAGCCAAAATGTAGATCTTAAAGAGGACAAAACTACAGAGGGATGTCCTTGGATTACAGGGTCCTCGACCTACAATGTTTTGAGGACCATGAATGCTGTGTTTCAATACAATTCCTCTTCAAATCTGATTTTTTACAGGTGACTGTTCACACTGTCTGTAGCAAGCTTCCAATTGGGATCTGGTTGCGTTCTGGCTGGGCCCTATTTCTGACCCATCTGACAAGTGGGGGCAATAATAAGGGTCTTCAGCGTAGAGTCATGTTACAGATAGTCAAAACCCAACTCAACTGATCAGGCTGAGTAGCATCTTGTTCATACTGGATATAAAACTACCTTCCATAAATTGTTTTAAACCAGTTTCAGAAATAGCGACTTGAACAGTGGAATCAGACTTCCAGTTACGTCGCAAACGTAAAAACGGAACTCAGTCTTAACTTGAAGAGTCTGTGTAACTCAGTATATTTTGACCAACTATAGGATTTTTGGTCACATGTTGCGACTCTGTGAAAACTGAGTAGAGGCTCTTTACCACCGTTTGAGATGAGTACTTCAAACACAATGAGAACTCAGAGTGCACATTGAGTGGAAAGTCAGCACAATGGCCAGCGATGAATGTAGTGGCCAAACAGTTTTCTGTTGCATAATGGCAACACCAATCCCTTATCCTTCAGCTGCATTCTCATCGACATTTATTGCTGTACAATAAGTTTCAATCCAAGGTCAAGATAAGTGTGCTGTAGGGCAACAGGCGGCCTGGTGAATGCACATAATGCAAGTTTAGCGGTGTTACCATTTGTCTAAACAGGCCCATAATGTATGTTTGCACCACAAGATGTCGTGGAATTATCTTTCTGTAAGAGACTTCAATTCTATCATGCTTAGTCAGACACTTGTTGAATCATTGGCTGATCTTAGTGGCATTGCTAGATGTCCAACACATTTGAAGTTGGAGTGTGGCGGCCAATGAATATATTTGCAACCAATTCGTTACTTCAAATGTATTGGACATCTACTAGTAATAAACTCAACACAGAAGTCCCAACTGGTTGTCAGGACTAGCCAAGAGAGGGGTGGGTGGCGGGTGGGGGGTAATCAACAAACAAAAGTTGTCTTGTTTGCATGGACGCAGACAATAGGACAAAATGTTCTCTCATCTACTGAGGCCCTTGTTCTCAGGGTTTCAATTAGGGCCTACTGATTTCCCCCGGGACCCCCCCATGCTCGCCCAGAGATGCCTCATTAACGGCGGGAACACACAACGCTGTGTGTTGGCCTAGCTATTAACAAACACGTACACACACACACACACCAAAGAAAGTGGGATCAGTTTGCTTACCCCTGACTTCTCATCAAAGATCTTGATCCCTCCAAAGGAAACAGTCAGGAAGACTTTCTGCTTGTGTTCTCCTTTGGACCGTGCCGCTGCAGCGATACCCTGAAGGCATAACATTGACAAATACAACAAAATGTGTTTAAAGAGAAGCACAACACACTTGACATATACTCGACATCAATTAAGGGCTGAGGCTAGAGTTTGACCTAAAAATTATCTGGGATGCTAAAAGCAAGAAAACACCAACGGTTGTGTTTCTTCATAAAGTCCCAACTAAGCATTAAGCAAAAAACAATGAAACATTGGAAATTGCAGCTCAGCATTAAAATGGTATTCTGAGCAATAAAATACTGTAACAAGCAGTTTTTTTTTAAGTAAATATGTTTGTCCTGAAACCATGCTGGGAAAAAAAACTCACACATTGGCTGTACTTACGAGTCACTTTTTGTGTTGAAAAATTATTTTCTGTATTATAGTTTGTAGATATTTTTGATTTGTATATTATTGAAATTCTTTGAATAACCATCCTTCAAAATAAGGTTACATTATATTTGTTGTCTTTTCATTTAATGCTAGAATGACTTACTACATTACTTAAGTTTAGTGTTTTGACAAATAGGATATTTTCTACCCCAAAATCCAAGGAACATTTGCATTAGAGAGAATACAAGTACATATTTTGATTAGTTCTGTGGAAGTTGATTCAAACTAATGCTCAGAGATCTACTTATGTACTATACTATGTATGAACGTTTGTTTGGCATAAAAAAAAAATAAAGAAAATCCCACAAGGGAACACGAATACAAGCAAAACTTGATTTGAATAATGCCATTGCCGTTTCCTGTTGTTTTTAGAAACAAAGAGAAAGACAAACACAATTAAAATCAGAAATCTTTCCTCTTTTTTTCCCTCAATGCATATTTGCAATTCAGATAGTAAAAGATCACAAACTGAGTTGTCCAGCCACTCAAAAGGAGAAAAAATCGATAGCCAGAGATAAAACAATGGAGGACAGGCACGGGCCAAAGTTCATTTGCTACGCTTTGTAAAAACATAACCTCGTCTCTCGCTCGCGTTGGCCCAGAATGACAGACTGATGATTAATAAACGCCACCGCTGCACCCCCGAGATGTTTACCTGTGCCACATTTGTCTAGCTTGGAGGAAGGCGGAGCGCCTCGCGTGAAAGAGGAGATCAGAGCAAAGCTCTTGATGGATTTGCCATAACCGTAAATGAGAAGGAGGGAAGGCGTTTGATCAATCAGCTGTCTTTCCTTCCTCTCCTCGGCCCGTTCGCCACCTCGAGCCGGAACCTGCTTTTTCGCCTAATTTAAATCCCTCCTGTAGGACAATAAATGATGACTCGGCCTCCACCGACATGCAACTCTTGAAGATGTTGACGTGAAAACGCTCTTTCAAGATCCTTGTGATGTGAACAGCTGCTGCTGCCTTGATTTAAAATGCTTTTACTGCAGAGGTGGAAAACGTGAGGCCTGGGGGCCAGATATTGCTGTAATGTATCATTTTCTGAGGTCAGCAAAAGGGAATTATGTTTCTAAAATATATAATACAGTAATACCTTGATATACGAGTTGCCAAGAGAGGCTGCTTATGATT
Organism: Stigmatopora nigra; assembly: GCF_051989575.1. Classification (NCBI taxonomy): domain Eukaryota; kingdom Metazoa; phylum Chordata; class Actinopteri; order Syngnathiformes; family Syngnathidae; genus Stigmatopora; species Stigmatopora nigra. The sequence goes on from NC_135512.1 coordinate 6,873,349, forward strand.
TTTACTCATTTTTTATTGAATAATGTCTCAATTTATTATTAAACCCCATAAATACTAGTTATTTGTTAATCTACTAGTAGATGGTGAATTACAACCAATAAAAATATGTTTTACCATTGTAATATCCTGTTTTTTTTTCAGAGCACGGGAACAAATTAATTTGTATTTGGTTCATTTCTATGGGAAACATCGATTTGAGATAAGAGTAAATGGAGCTGGAACGCATTAAGTCCGTATCTCAAAGTATTACTGTATATATACAGTGATATATTTAGATATATATATTTTTTTTCCCATTTCAAAGTGCCATTGAGCAAGCTACTAAAATCTGTGTTGCATTTAATGCTGCGTAATCATCTTCCTTGCTCACCTCACCCACATCTGAATTATTCTCACGCACGAGTTTTGTTTTTCCGGCTAACTAGCCCATCCATAATTCCTCTGCCTGTAATTGTTCCTGTCCTTGCAAATGAGACTTTAACCCCGCCAGCCCCTCTTTCATCCATACAGCTAACTTGTCTATTGATGTTCTTTTTTTTCTTTCAAGAACCCGTAAAAACTAAAATGATTTTAAAAATGGGGTTGAGTGGGTATTGCCATTCAACATTCACAATGCCACAACCGAAACAAATGTCTGTTTTTGCCCTTTTTACAATTCTAACATGCTGGAAAAGTGCTGTAACAGTTCGACTCTTTCAGTAGGTGAGTGAATAAAGACACTTCAAAATAAAATAAAGGTATTTTCTCTAACCAAATGCCTGAGCTCCTAATTTTTGATTGACCTAAGAGCAACATAAAAGCAGGACTCATTGGCCTTTAATTAAGTGATAAATAAAAAAAGACCTCTAATAAATGCCTTTTCCCTAATCCATTTGCTGCTGGAAGAAATAATGATAAATAATGACATGATATACTAAACATAAGGCAATAGCAGGGGTATTGAAAAATATTTTGACAGTGAGGGAATCACTTAAAGACATTGTTGACCTTAATATTGCCCAAATCCTCTTGTTTTTTTGGATCCTGATAATAGCCAACATTATTTCTTTTGTTCCTTTGTTTAAAAAAGAAATGTTTGCTTTTTTTTCTTCCTTCTTAGTGATTAATTATTTAAATGTTTAGAGTTTTTGAGGGACTATTACAGCAATTTTGAATGAATAATAAAAAGAGCAAAAACTAAATATGATTTCTGAAGTCTTCCTAAAATGATTTAGTTTCACAGGTAACACAAAAATACGTGATGTCCCGGATCACCTCTTCAGACCGCAAGTCCTTACCTTGAGCTTCATCATGGAGTCCTGACAGAGTTTGTCTCCACGGGCCGCCGTAACCTCGTCCAGCCCGATGAGCTTAGCCTTGTAGCGGACGCCGTCGCCCTTAAAGCGCCTGATGAGAGTTGCTTCGCTGCGATCCTGCCCTGCAACCACACAAACACACGCAGACACTTTTAAGCCTGATGTTCAAGGTCTTCCATCATCTTTTACTTTGGGGATAATCAATCACACACAGGGGAGAAAAGACCATCACTGATCTAAGCGCGAAAAAAAAAGAAGAAGAAATGTTAGCCATAAAATGTGCTATCATATGAATGACACCAATCAATATGGTCACATTTCTGAACTTTTTTTTTTTCTTATCTTGTCAATAGCGTGAAATGTTAGCATTAGTGTTGTTGGTAAAAGTGTTCCTATGATGACCTGGATCTTTGCTTTATATGTGTTTGTTTGCTGTCCTCAATACATAACAGAGAAAAATGAGTTTTTTTTAATTCTATTTTTAATTATCAGAATATACGGTCATTCGAGTGACCATGGAAATTCAAGTCACCCAATTTCACTTGAACTTTAAGCTTTGGTTAAACCGTACAAAAAAAAAACAATTAAACTACAACCTATTCGTTTAAGGCTATAGTTGAAACTGGTCTACCAACCGATGTCTATTTACTACTGTAACTTTAATGTATATTTGTTCTTGGTATCTTATAAAATGAGAATAAATGGCCTAAAGTAATTTTAAGTGAATTGGAGCTGAGTTTCCCAAGTAAAAAATATTTTTGACATCCAAAAAGTACAAAGTAAGGCATAACAAAGAAATTAGATCGTAATTAGTCTTTTGTAGTATTCGGTCAATAAACTAAATGTTTATCATTTCTGGTTGTGATGTCACAACCTAAATTGCTAAAAAAGTGGGCGATTTAATGAATGTTCACTGGCCACTCCCAGTTTAAACGGATTGGACGTTTAGTGCCATCAACAGCAAGCATCTAGTTAAATAAGTAGTTGTCATTGTTGTTTGTAGAAACTCAGAAATACTTAAATGAGCACTCAATATATTCCCTAATGTGCTGTACTGTATATAATGTGATGCTTACAAGCTTCGGCGTGGTAAACGATATACTTCTCAGTGTAATAGTTTTTTCTTGGCCACAGGCGTTAAGTAATACATTAAGACTGCACTGACAAGAAGGAAACCTGTTTAATGTTTTTAATCTCCATTCCATTCCAGTAAACGCTCTAAATCAGCAGGTAGCACCACCGAGTGCCTCGGCAATGTAATGATAATGCGCCGTCGCTCTTATAATGCATCGATGCATTAGCTCCGTGACCCTCAAAAGGTCGTATTGCGGTGGAGGCCATGAAGAGGTCCCTCTTCTACTCTTTATCACCAAGGCATTGCATTGTTGCCAGTGTTGCCAAGCAACAAATGTGTACCTGGTGGTAACTTTTTTGGATTAAAAGCTTTTTTTTTCTACAAAGATTGATGCGGCTATTGGCAAGTTGTGATTCATCAAGTGAAAAATTGAAGCCATTATTCAGTAAAAAGTCAGTCTGAAGTCTGAAGGTTGTTTAACATGGTTTCTTTTTTGCAGTCATTCCTTCATTGTATCGCTTATCCTCACAATGGTTGAGGGGGGTGCTGGAGTCTATCCCAGCCAGGCTGTAGGCAGGGGGGGACACCCTGATTTGCTTGCAAACCAATAACAGGGTATAAGAAGACATACACTCATAACTAAGGGCAAATTACAATGTCCAACTAGCCTTGACAGCATGTTTTGGGGATTAAGGAGGAAATCGGGTTTGAAACCATCTTCGAGTTTTTAATTGGTGCTAATCAACCACGGCAAACTGGGACTATGGTTGTTTTAATTACATGGTAAAAATAAAAATGCTTTCATGATGAGCATTGCAATTCAATACTGCATAGCAACATTTGTGCCAAAAGTGTTGGTATGGGAGCTATTGTTTAAAAAAAATAAAATCAATCTTGTTATTTTGTGAAAGAAGGCTGAAATAGTTGAAGCCCAGAACTTGCATTGAAACCACTCAAGTCAGTTTTGGCTTTATTGTATATTGGCGTTTTTTTTTTTTTTTTACTGCTCTGAACCCATTCTGTATCTTTTGATTTATTTGGTTGTGCACAAATATAGTAATTAGAGTTCAATAAATGTTTATCGTTCTATTGGTGTCAGCCTATCTATTATGGTTTAGTCTCATACAATAGGCTATTTCAGATGAAATTGGAGGACTCGTAAATTTCATCCATCGCTGTCATTGTTGCTATACTTGGCAAAGCGCACAAGTCAAAAAGAGTTGCATTGTCGTGTCAGTATATGTGTCAAGAGAGGAAAACCATTGTAATCTGCTATTATTAATCGTGGGACTGCTGCGACCCTGCTGAGCGTCAAAGACATTTAATGAAAGAATCTTTGGTTTCATCCACCTCCTCCTCCTCAAACATACACAAGCGCGGGTCACGTCTTTGCCATCAAAGAATGACAATGGCGTGCACAAAGCGAACACTGAGGGAATCTGCCAACGTGCCAGTCAGACATGCCGCTTGACGGGACGTGGGGGCAGATGAAGAGGAGGATGGATGGTGACGGATGGTTGAATGCGCAAGGCCTCCCTGGATAAATGTCAGTCAGGATTAGAGCGTTATGACAGGCAGAAGCCTCTTGACACAGACACACACATACAGACACACACGTGATCGATGGCAGGTATAGTACAGTCAGACCCATCAGGAAAGCCCCCGGCATCGCCCTCGGCTTCCGTAACCTTCTGCCCCTCAATGCCACTCCATCACGTTCATCTAGATCAGGCATGTCCAAAGTCCGGCCCGCGGGCCAAATAAGGCCCGAGGACAAATTTTGACCGGCCCACGGCCTCTATCATGAAATCAATAATACACGGCCCGCCAGCACTGTTGACCACAGTATAAAATAAATGTGTACAAAAAGCTATTTTTCACTTCACCAGAAGATGGCAGTAGCCCTGTGGCCGCACTCTGGCCGCCGTGACCCTTGCGTCATTGTTTCAGCCCAGCCCATTTCTAACATGTAAACAAAAAAAGGAAAGTTGACCGGGAGGGCCGCCGCTTCCAGGAGAAGTGGAAATTTGAGTATTTTTTCACTGAAATACGAAACAACTGTGTCTGCCTAATTTGCCAAGAGACTGTGGCTGTTTTCAAGGAATTCAACATTAAGAGGCACTACCAGACGAAACATGCTAGCTACGACAAGCTAACTGGGAACGAACGCGGTGAAAAAGTGAAGCAACTGGAAGCTGTTTTAACGGCACAGCAAAGCTTTTTCACAAGAGCCCGTGAGTCAAATGAAAATGCCACAAAGGCAAGCTACGAAGTGGCAACGCTAATTGCAAAGCACTGCAAACCTTTCAGTGACGGTGAATTTATTAAAGACTGTGTAATGAAAATGGTTGAGAAAATTTGTCCCGCGAAGAAGCAAGAGTTTGCCAATATTTGCCTGGCTCGTAATACTGTGGCACGGAGAATTGAAGACGTTTCATTAGATATTAAGAGACAGTTAGAGGCAAAAGGAACTGAGTTTGACTTTTTCTCGTTAGCGTGCGATGAAGACCTGGACTACATACTGCAGTCAAGATCCCAGTATCACCCTTCACATTAGTGCAGGCAAGATATTTGTTAAGTCCTCTGAGTTGAATAAATTCTTAAATCTCAGTTCATTATTTTTTTTGTGATGGTCAAAATCACAGTTTGAATATGCAGTGATCATTGTTTTGTTTTCAGCACTGTTCCTACAGTGAGCATATAATAGTGAATAATATGTGATGTTTCACATGAACTTAGATATCCTTGATAGTTTTCTTAATTTTTTGTGGTTTGTGATTTCGGTAAAAACCTAAATGTAAAAAAAAAATGTAAAAGTAAAAGTATGCCATTTGTAATTAAAAAAAATCCCAAAAAGTTAATTTGCATTTAATGTTAATGGTTCAAAGAATGTCAGGCTAAAAGTCGGCCCGCACACATTTTCACCTTACCAAATCTGGCCCTCTTTGCAAAAAGTTTGGACACCCCTGATCTAGATGGCTTCTTTATCAATGTTCTAACACACTCGCCGAATTGCATTTCTCCCATCATGAAACAAGGTCACACCAGGCCTTACCCGAGTGTTAACCTTTGTCCTTATTGCCAAGGTTTAGCCATCAGTTTTTTTTTTTTTTTTTGCTTAAGAAAGGCTAAAGTCCTCTTGTCTAAGCATGTCTTGTGTTTGAGATGTGGACTGGCTTAATGTGATCAGGTATTCTTGTTAACTTGCAAAAGAAATGATCCTCCAGTTCATAAATTGAAGCAAAGTGTGAGCTCAATGATGCTTAATGGTCTTGCTCGTTACATTTATTAGACATGAGAGACACAAGGCCCAGTCGACTGAGACTACCTGTTAACAATCAGGAAGAGCCACCGATTGCCGTCCGAGAATCTGAGATTTGCGTCGGGAAATGTACGCCGTTGGTGCTCTTCGGCAGTTGCGTTTGTGGCAGCTGGCGATTTGAATTCTGGCGCTCCAGATGTAACTGCAGCTGTGACGCGTCATGGGTAAAACACTCGAAGGGCTGGAAAACTAATCCTTCTCTGATGCCGTTTGCGCTTCTGTGTGTTAGTTGAAGTCGCCAAAGACAAAGCTGGCTGAAAGCCCCGGAAAGAAAAAGCCGGTCCCAGGCCGGCAAGATTGATTCAGCGTATAAAAGCTGGCACTTGACTGACGAGTCGTGTATGCAAATGCGCCACAGCAAGTGTAAAATGCGATGATAAAGTGAGACTCATCGAGTAAACAAATTGCCTCGCACATTTGCTGACGCGAGCGTTTTTTTCTTTATGGGTCTGGCGCGTGTTGGCTTTTGTGTTAACGAAGATGAGTTTCACTGCAGTTTTGTGCCACTCAATGTTTAAGTGTCTGTTAGGTTTATTCTGTATTACTATTATACATATGTGTAGTAATTCATTTCTTTGTTAAATCATTAAAAGTCTTTCTATTGTTCGGCTCGAGGTCATAGACTGCCGCCTAGTCCACTCTCACATGGACTTCTCCAAGGATTGTCGACGTTACATCTCACCCAGTATCGGGCTGTGAAGGTTGTGGATCGGGCAAGGACTCGGGATATCTGCCATTTCCATAACAAAGATGTTGTTTCTGCCACGTCCACACTTGTTTTATCCCAAATGCCTTATGGCCGTACGCAAAATACTGTTCGAGAGGATAATTTTGAAGATCTCCTCCCTTAAGGTTTCTTATCTGTGATCCAATCTATTTAATTAAATGTCAATAATTGAATAAGATGTCTGCCTGCAGTTATTGATAATTACAAACAAGGGTAACTATTAATGAACCTATCAGTGTCGCAATCTAAAACTGAAAAGAGACAAGGCGGGCCATTGCATAGAATTCTGCTTTTAGAGACTTATCTATTAAAGCAAGAACATTTCACTGTTGTTTTTGTATTTACTGATACTTCATGATCTCTTTTGTCTCACAACCTTGCCCACCTGCTGCAATGACCCGGACCCCATGAGTCCAGACCTGAGTCTGTCTGCAGGAGGATGAGCGAGCACAGACAAATGTGCCCTGAGGCGACAGCTCCCCGGTTTGTGGCCCTGGATCAGACACATCTGATGTCAAGGTCAGTTTTGAAGGAACAGAGAGATAGAACTTTTAACTTATAGAGACAGTTTGTTCCTGAGAGAAGGCTTGGGTTGTTTCTTGTCACGTGTGTTGGTAGGATGCCATTCTTTTTGAGTTGAAGTTCAAATCTCCTGCGTCCTTTTCCGAAAGAAAGCAAGAGCTATTTTGGCATATCAGGACCCTGTCCTTTGGAAGTTCCATTTGAAGGCCTTTGAGGATGTCAGAAACACAACTCAAATGATGTCTTAGAAGCTAAATTCAAATATGGCATTTTTACTTTCCTTTGTGGCCTGTCCTGAATAAAATCATCCCGTATGTATATCATTTGTGCTCGCCTTGGATCGTTTTATGATTATGTTACCACTATTTATGGGTTTTTGACAGATGTGGTGAGACTGGGTTTTTCCAAGATACTCCATTTCTAGGCAAAAATCTGAATTTATGAGAGCACTACCTGCAGTATATATTGTAAAATAAATGTTAAAATCACAGTATAATACTAGCAGCCATTGTTTCAAGAATGTTACCGATAAAAACCCCCATTAAAAACGGCAAAAGCAAAATATACTTAAAAACACTATTGTGCGTAACTGTAAGTTTAACGGCATATTTCAGGGAAGAAATAAAATGACTATCACATTTGATCTATAATACACTAACTATTATGAGTCATGTAGTAGTACAGAATGACAGACAAAGTAACATCTTAAATCCATCAAATTTTTCGACTGCCGTAAGAGTGAATAGCGAGCTGAAATTGGTTTCAACCCAATGGCTTTGCGCACAGATGTAAGCACATTCTTCTAACAGTACTCTTTTCTCATGTTGATTGAGGATACTGCACTGTTTTTTGTCACCATTTGTCAGAAGCACCGACTTGAAGAGAGCCCTCGTCTTAGACAAGTCCGCCGGAGGCTTCTTTTCCAACCCAGCCACCCCCTCCTTCCATTGTTGTGTTATGTAGCCACAAACTTGTGTAGAGCTATTTTTAGAAGGTGCTAATTGTTGTCTCTCAACAAGGAATTTGAGGAAGCACCTCCAGCATCTCGTGGAGTCAAAGAATCAGACGGCTCATCTCGTTTCTGCTTAGAGGATGTACTTATTCTCGTATTCAAAGCACAACAAGACGGGGATGCGCAGTCTGTTCCAGGCTACGACATGAAACAGAATCTGCTGCGTGTACATCAGCTTTTTGATTAGTGCTAATGAAAGCACGCAGATGGTAGTGGATTGTCGGGGTATTTTTTGGGGGGCGGGTAATCACTAGAAACTCAAACGCTGCAACGTGTCTGTCAATATCAACAAACTGCAAGATGATCTAATGAGATATGAAAGACAGGGAGCATTTTGGAAGGGAATTTGCCATGTCAACCTGTGGAATCCGGATTATAGCAGGCTTACATTTTGTTTGACGCAACAGTGTGTGAATAACCTTGTCTGCCTTGTTCAAATCAAAGAGGATTTAACAGTGATAGAAGGGTTGAAAGCGTTTGTCAATCAATGACAAACTGCGCTATTTGAAAAACATTGATAGATCATATAATAGTACTACCTTTTTTTTCCATTTTTCTAAAGGCCGAGTCATAATTTATTTTATTTTAGGGGTGGGGGGTACGCTCAGCACCTTTTCTATGATTTAGAGAAGCACTATGAAATGCTTCCATTTCGACAAAGTGCAATTTCAATAGTTGATCTTTTAGGGAAAAGACTTAACATTAGTATTTTCTCTATAATATTGAATAGTTTTTCCACACCTTAGATACTTCTTCCCCTGAAAGACATGTATACAATCACATACATGCATTGTACAGATCTAACAGGAATAAGAAATAATCTTGTGACCCATACAAAGGAAAATAATACAAATTGAGGAAAATATAAAATGCTACAAATATCTTGAATTGGAAGCAAATTCTACTTGGGAGTGAATTTTAAAGTGAAAGTGATTGATTGATGATGCCAGATCTCCTAGTCCGAATAGAAAAGGCATCTATTACCATCTTTGGCAGTAAAAAAAACATGTGAAACAACAATGGCGGCCACCCCGATTCAAATACCGTAGATCCGTTGTCTATCACTGCCAAAGGCAGTGGATGAGTTATTAGGACTACTAAAGATTTAAGAAAGTAGTTGTTGGATTTAGATAATAAGGGAGAATAGATTATTTGAAAAATGAGCATCTTAAAATTGTTGTTTGGAACCAGTCTTTGATACTTAAAAAAATTAAACATGGCCTGGGGCACAATAATGGCTGTGTATGTGTTGATGCACGTGTGCATTTACGATTTTTTGCAATGTTTGTGTGCACACCTGCGCGCTGTCCGCCTTCTGACAAGGTGTCACAGCATGCTTTATTAAAAAAAAAAAAAAAACAGCACTCTCATCCTGTCATGCAACACTGAATCCACTCCCCTAAGGGCCTGCACCACGGGCCACTTGTGCACCATGACAATCATTACAAGAGGAATTCTCCTTCGTGTGTGTGTGTGTGTGTGTGTGTTACTAGCAAAGCTTTCAGTAAGAGCATCAGGTAGCCCCTCAAAAAAACAGCAGTTGTCTCTTCATGCCAAGAACAAAGTGTTTCCTCTCGCCACTTGAAGTTGTGGTCCCGCTCCTTTCATTTCTTCTGACGATTTCTAACGAAGCCGCTCCTCGGTCGGGATGCCGGAATAGCAAGCAAACGCAAAGAAAGATGGAGGAACATCACAAAAGGATGCCACCTGCTCGTGTGTGTCAACCTCAGTTGGGGGGGACGGGGACTTTCATCACTTCCATTAAGAAAAGTCTCACTCAGTCACATATTTAAAGTAGAAACATGATTCGCATGTTCTCGTGTTGGTGAAGTCGCACTCTTCCCTGTCCATGTCTGGGTTTTCTAGGGGTATGTCAGTTTTCTCCCACATTCCAAAATCTCATAGAGAGTTAACTCATTTGATACCACTGAAAAAGAATGGAGATCTCTCCGATTCAATGGCGACTATTGAGTTAATTGCATACGAAACTATAAGGTCTAGTTCAGGGGTGGGCAAACTTTTCAGCCCAGGGGCCACATTGACTATAAAAATTTGACAGATTGGCCGGGTCAGCACAGGATACGATACATATAAAAAAGTGCATCCGTTAACAGTACATATGAAACATAAACAGAACAAAAGGACTAAAGTATTAACATACTCATCACTCATCATTAAAGTAAAAAGTAGAAAGTACAAAGTAAAGTAAAAAGGAATGTATTAAGAAATATTAAAATGTCATTTTAAAAAAGATAGAGCAGTTTTTCCTGTCCTCTTTCTTCCTATTCCATTGGCCTGTGTATCCTTCCCACACAGGTTGTCACCTCGGTTTAGTCTGGTAGCATATTTTGTATATCTTATCCTGTTTTATATCCTAAATCACATTTCCATTGCAAAGGATGGCATTGAGTGATCAGGATTGATCAGTGAGCAAAGCAATAGATGTCCAATGCAATTTGACTGGTGGGCCGGCATTGATTTTTGCTGCTGGGTCAATATCACCCCAAAAATGAGTGTCCTTTCAGTACTCAGCAAAGCGAGCAAGTTGTCCTCAATTGCATGTGTTCTTGTGACTCGGATGTTTTCTCCTTCATTGCAAATTATGAGCAGGGTACCAACTGTTGCTATGGAGACCGTAGTTAGTAATGCGGCGAAGGAGGTGAACACACTGACACAATTGCGGTCTGCACAAAAGTGAGCACACACACACGCACACACACACAACACTAAGACACTACATTAGTCACACATATACAAAGGTCCGCTGGTTAAATAAAAGGCTTTTACTGTTCTATATCGTTTTGTGTGTGATGTTTTTGACCCTGAATGTCGTAGGAACTGAATTTGTTATTATAAAGAGTGGGCGAGTGAGGCCTTTTGGGAATATGATGAAAGTTAGTTTCTATCGTCACCATTAATGAACATTGTCAAACTATACCATTCTGAAAAAGTTGAAATATTTAATAAAAAATCTATTTTGCCATGCGTCTTTATTATATATTTTTTAAATAAATTTTAAAGTATAGTGTTCCCTCGCTCTTTCGTGGTTCGAGTTTCGTATCATTAGTGCATCGCGGATTTTCTCTATTAATAGTTCATTAAAACGCTTCATTAAAACTTTCAGTACCAGTATGCCTCAGTGAGTACCATTAGGATATGTTAGGACATGTAATGTACAGTCTACAGTATGTCAAAAACCTTTGCTAAAACATGTAAACACAAGTCTATAAAACATTTACTGGTAGGCCCATTAAAATGTGCAGTACTGATAGGCCTCAGACAGTATTGGTAGAATATGTTAGAAAGGCTAATTTACAGTATACAGTACATCAATTTCAAATTGATAGGAGTACATGTGTTGTTGTTTTTTTGCTCTGTGTATTGTGGTTTCCTCCCCCATCACAAAAACATGCATGCTCGGCTGGTTTAACACGCTAAATTGTCCCTAGGTATGATCGTGAGGTTGAATGGTTGTTCATCTGTGTCCTCAAAAGACTTTTTTTTCAATCTACTTGTATCCACATCTGTTTTGCAATGACAACCCCATCTGCAATTCAGTTCTATCTTAACTTTGATTGGCAGAAACGAATCTGATTAGTGCTCATAGAGGACACACATTAAAAATACTGTTGTCCAAGAATTCCCCGGGGATAAATATTACGCTCAATAGCTCCGGTAATCACTCCAGATAGAGTGTATACGTGCACAACATTGCACCAAAACCAATAATGAGTAGGCCAATCATACATTAGAGAAATGTGTTTATTTTTTCTTTGTCAGTGTGCTCTTAGTAGTGCATTTGTGTCCTTGTTATCCTTTTTGCATCATAAAATAAAGGCAGAAGAGGTTGTCTACATGTCATGCTTGGATAATGCAATTACACCATAGTATTACGAATTACTGTCATGTTTTTTTTTTGTTTGGTTTTAAAGCCCAGAGTTATTCAGCATCATGCATTTGTTTTGTCTCGACTCGACTACAGCAATTTGTTGTTGTATGGACTTTCCAGTCTGGCTTACAATTAGTAATAAACGTCACAGTGAATTTTTTTTGAAAAGGATGAAAAAGTTTTACTAGGAGTATTACTCCTATACTGCCAGACATTGTATTTTATGTTAAAATCTCAAGGTTTTCCCACTTGTAAAATATGAGAGGGCCAAGCACTTTCTGACCTTGATGGCGACTTGATGGCATCGCATGTTCCTTTCCAAAATGTACATTCAGCACTTGTGTTTCATCTGGTTGACAATTTTAGCAGGTTCCAGTATTCTTTTGTTTAGGCACCAAAACTACAAAATGACTTGCCTATGGAAATGAGAATGACTACCTGGGTAGAAATTGACTTTAAAAGAGATTTTTATGAACTGCCATTTAACTAAACTTCCATCTCGGGCCGTCTTTTATTGCCACCTTTTTTATTGCCACTGGGATTGAGGTTAGATGTCATTATTTTGCTTTCTCTAAATTGTTTTTTTTTTTTTAACCATTAATAGATAGACTGTTGGATTAGCCAGTTATATGATTGGCATCTATTGTGGGATGGTCATCTTTTTTTTATGTCTTATGTGCTCCAATTGTTTTTTGCATTAATTCCTTTTTTTTTACAGATTTTTCATTTTAATACATATATTTAAAAAAATATATCTTTAACATTATTTTGTCAACTGTTTTCCAACTGGAATTTAGTACATGGATTTTTGAGTCGAAGTTTTGACTATTTAGGGCTATAAATATTAACTTGGACTGTAGACAGAGTAAATTCCAAAAGTAACATTTTATTCAGAAATCCAATTATCCCCTCACACTAGTTCCACTCATCATAATGAATCCAGTTGTATATGTAGTTATGTAGTGTCATTAATCGACAAATTGCAGTCTCAAGTCACCTTGTCCAAAAAAATAACCAGAAAAATCTGGTGTAACAGGATGCCAAAAAAGCCTCAAGGCTTCACGAGTTAAATTTGAGAGGATGTTGTTGTCCATCTTAGTTTCAAGAAGCCCATTCTCATGCTGTCACAACAATTGGTTAGCAAAAAGATTTGAAGACCAAGTGTTTGGAGTTGAAGTGTTTCTTAAATCCGAATCAACTTTGAGCGTGGGTTGCACAATCTCTGCGGATTTACCGAAGATTAAGCCGTTCCGAGAAGCGCTTGACCACTGCTAATAAAAACGACCTGTCGGCCGTCGTGCCGAAAAAAGACAGAAAAGTCTTGGCTCCTTCAAATCGAAAAACATTGTGGGTTATCATTTCCTCTTTCACGTTAATTGAATGGATGGGGGGGGGGGGGGTTCAGGGCAATGCGAGGCGCCACAGAAAGCAAAAGATCAAAAGTCGCAATGGAAGTGACACAGCGCGCATTGGCTGAGACGTCGCTTCGTTGTCATTCTGAGCAACGCTGGCAGACAAAAGGCGGGAGATTAAACAGCCCTGCCTCACATTAGTCTGTTCTCGTCGTGCATCCTCCCGCAAGGTCGTTTAGGAGTCAAGAGGAGGAGGAAAAGGACGTCGGTAGAGTGAGGAACTATCCTGCTGGGATCCTCCTACTTAATGATGATCAGCCGAGGGGCCATTTTCATTTAAAGGATGCCGAGAGCGCTATCCAAATAGAGGTCTGACACACACACACACACACAGACGCCGGATTGGCTGATTTTGTACGTACAAAACCAACATCAGCAAACTTTACTATTCTCTATTGTGTGCTGGCTGAATGGTTGCATTGGACTTTCATCACGCTGCGGCGTCAGTGTATGCGCGGGGGAGAGTTGAAGTGCGCGTGCGTGCAAGAAGGAATGACCCAGATCAAGCGAGCGATGAGTTCCCATTGCAAATCTGCAGTCTGTCGACAAGTGAGAGATAATCTTTTTCATGTTGATGATAAGATGGGCTAATATATAGCCAATCTTCATCAGCTCAGTTTTTGCATTGTCTTGTTTAGATTGTATTTCATTTTATTTAATTATTTGTTTCATATTTACTCCATTTTTGCCCAGTCTATTGGCTACAAAAGTTTATATATATATATATATATATATATATATATATATATATATATATATATATATATATATATATATATATAAAATTTATTTAAAAATTCCTTTGTTGAAATGGTATAGCAATTTACATTTTTTACTCTTTCTGATGTATTTTATCTGCTTGATTTTATTATTTAGCATTTCAACGCTCATTAAAAATACACCAATTTTATATTTATACATCCTAAATCAGCTATTATTTTCTCTCTCTTTATATTCATCTCTCTAAAAGTACCCCTCAGCAAGCCACTTCTATTTTCTCCCCCATGTACATGGCTTCATTGACTATGTTATTCATTGAACATTTTCCATGGATATTTCCTACAAGGACTTAATAAATGATATGAAAAGCCCCCCACTGACAGAAGGTTGAAGGTTGCATGCATGTGTGTTTGTTTTGTGTGTGTTTGAGAAAGCTAAAAGGCAAAGAGGAGATGTTAAAGCACCCCAAAGTCTCAATGCTGAAGGCAAACCATTAATCTTACCTCTCATATGCACTTCTGGGCTTCAATCCCAGTCTAGAGTGCTTGTGTAGGCTACGTGTGAATGCCCGAGATTGCGTCTTCATCTCGCCCAAATATAGAAACAAGTGCAAATGATGAACATGATTTCCATTGTGGCAAAACAGAGGTGATTCTTAACAGGACATAAGGGGCTTCCACCTGCACACGCACATCTGGCAGCTGCAAATGTGTGTGTGTGAGTGATTTTCTTTTCTTGTTGTTGCTGCTGTGTGTGTGTGTTTGTGTGTGTTGGCTGTAGCCGTGGCCAGCTTTTTTTTTGTGCTACATCAGTCACATACTTATTGGGAGATGGCTACATGGCGCTCCCAGTCAGCCAGGTGGCACAGAGCAGCTGGGCTGATGGGCTCCCTGCCCACCCGGCCCACCTTGGCCCCTGACATCTCGCACATACAGACACACTGGTTCAGGATGCAAGTCTGGAGGACCATTTTTATGGGATTTCTTTTATGAAATTTTAAGAATAAGTTTTTTTTTTCCTAGATTTTTTTAAAAGATGTCATTTGATTAGCTTTTAACAAAAAATATTCTTTTTTTTCAGTCTTTGTTTTTGAACTGGGACTATTGGGATTTTTATGGGATTTCTTGCATGAAATTTTAAGAGTAGGTATTTCTATGCCTAGCTTTTTTTTTAAATGATGCTTTTTTTTTAGCTTTTAACAAAAAATATTCTTTTTTTTCAGTTTTTTTTGTTTGTTTTTGAACAGGGACTATTGGGATCATATATAACAGCCAGTGACGGTGCTGGACATCCAAAACAATTTCACTGGGAGGGTTAATGGCAATTAAATGATGTCAAATTGGATTGGACTTCCAATGCCGTCAACACATGCTTCTGTGATGCACTCAAATCATTCATTCACCCAGAAATAAAATAACAAAACATCAAAATGAATTGATAAGAAAACTAACTGCAATGTTGACTCATTGGCATTAATTCTTCACATAATGCATAAATGATTTGAGAGATTTAAGACAAGCAAAGCAACTCTCAAATATAACAGAAATTCACTTCTCTAACACTGCAAAACATTTTTGATGTTAAAAACCTTGGCGATTTCTTTTCATAGTCAAAATATTTGAAGACACGGTTTGCCCAGATGTAGCAAAGCAGCCCCAGAATAAAACCAGGTCAAACAATGTTAGAAAGAATTCCTGACGTGAAACATGACAAAACACATATGGAGACGGGGAATTTTGACAGAACAAATCAAAATCCTTCTTGGCTTGGTAGGGTTCTAAAGTGTATTATTTGTCGTACCTTTCCTCCTGGAGTCCCGCCTGAGGCTTCCGGGCCGCACCGCCGGCTGCAGCTCCGTCTCCGCCGACATTTTTCAGGCTCCAAAGCAGGCTCGGCTGAGCTGTCGGGTACTTGTGTGGGCGCCGGGTGTGCGTTCGTGGCGTGGCGGCGCCGGGTGTGTGTGTCCGGGCACACGGGCTCATGGGAGGGAGGGTGGCGGGGCTTCAGCCCTGACGCGACATCCGGCGCACACCCACGCCGAGCTGCCAAGACAAAACAAGAAGACTTGAGATACAGCACCAGATTGTAGAAGAAGTAGCAGACACAATTTGACATTTGCCATATACATTCAGCCACCGCTTTGCCCTCAAGGCCAAAAGTTGGCCCGTCCCTGATTTTAGGGTGAGCGTGTTTTGACTGCTGTCAGGCGTGACAATGAGCCGCTCGACTGGGCCTCCAGTTCACGTTGCCCGTGGAAACGGAGTGGAGAGACCTGCTCGACACTTCCTGTCAATGGGGCGTCTCTGCATGGGTACTGTTTTAAAGTCCTGAAATGTTAAATTGATGAGTTCAAAATAAGCCCTGACAATGTTTTGAACCATCAGGAGTTGTTTTTTTTTTTTTTTTTGGGAGACCAATTGGAGGTGTCTGGAATCTTACCTTTGTTAGGTACTTTTAATTGAATTTTATAATGCCATCAAAGGCTTGATATCTCATTGCAACACAGTTTTTATCTTTTTCAGTGCAAATGAAGATAGTACACATCTAACCGTATGACTTTTTTCATCTTTTTGCAGTGAATTTTAATGAGTTGTTTGTTAGTGGACGTCCAATCCAATCGGACTCGTAGGGTTTTTGGCCACAGTCCCAATCCAAATGGATTGTACGTCTAGTGCAGTCAATAGTAGCCAAAGAGTTAGGAACACAATGGAGTGGGGGGGCTTGTTCTTGTCAGAGATGTTTTAATGTGTGGTACTTGAGAAAAAATATGAATACGTTCTGTCACCACAATTTTAGCAAAAATGATTCTATCATAATGATATGAATGAAATGGTTAGTCTGTTTGAGGTTCCTAAATAAAACCTTAGAAAAATGTTGGTAATAAGAGAAATAACAGTTGATATATTGTTATATTGTCCGTCTCCAATGGTAAATTAAATGAATTATCTTGCTAAAATAAAACTATGCACATTAATCAAGATTGTTGCCTTAACCTGAGTATTCACTGCAGCCCCACTCACTAAAACTAGATATGATATCCCATTAATATGACATTAATGGCAACCCCTAAGTTAATGTTCATGATGGTGATACCACAAAATCCAACGATTTTATTTTTAAAGTGCAAGTCTGACAATAACAAAATGCCATAGTTGATGCAATGACTCAATTCAAAATCAGATAAAAATTTTCACTACCCATATAAAACCACTTTGCAGGGCCAGATTTGTCCTTTGGGCCTTGGGTTTGACACCTTTACTTTAGCAGCCGAGGCGTAATCCACAAAGCGCCTTCACTGAAGGACGTCAATAGAAATCATACACCTTTCAGATTTGCACTACGAAGGCAAGAAAAGACAAAGCGGTCAAGCGTGGCCAGGTGCCAAAACAAGTGAATGAATCACCGAGCATGGGTGTTCCCCTTAGAATATCCGTCGTGACCTCTCCTTCCCCATCTCCCATTTTTTTGCTCGAGTGCAGACTTGAACAAAATGGAAAGCAGCGGGCCCTTCTCGAAGAAGGGCGGAAGGGGATCTCCCTCGCAGCCCCCTCGCCATCACCAACCCTGTCCACTGTGTTTCTATATGAATAGAAGGCCCTCGCCTGTAAGCCTCGGGCGAGAGCAGATGAATTGAGAGCCTTTTAATTTGCTGCCGACAGAAGAGAACAGAGTCCATTTAATTCCGCCAGACGAGGCCGTGTCGGCAAAACGCTGACAATATTCTTTATCTGGTCAAAACACACTGGAAAAGTGCGAGTCACTCCAATTACAGGCATTATCTGCAAGGCGACTACGGCAAATGGATGGATGAGGGAGAGAGAGAGAGAGAAAGAGAGAGAGAGTGAGAAGTTAGGGAAAAGAAAAACGAGTGGGAAGAAAAGTAAAGGGTGAAGAAACAGAGGACGGTAATGAACAAGGGCTAAAAGTGGAGAAGCAGTGGGGAAAGGGGGAGCCAAAGAAAGTCAAATCAGGAGAGAAAGGATGGAGGGTAAACCCTCCGTTCACAGTCCTCCCACTCTTTCCTTTTGTGTCTTCTCATTTTGTTCTCCCCCCCCCCCTGCTTCCAGCCCCAGTCTTTAACGCAGCATCTGGATCCCGCATTGATGAAAAGCAGTTCGGTTAATCCTCTACTTAGAGCAGAGAAGAAGAAAAAAACACTCCACTCAGGCTTCAGTGACGGTAAGGCTTAAGGACAGCATTTTAAGAAGACTGCCATCGAGGTTTTAAGGGGCTGCTTTCCCAAAAGTAGGCAATGATTGTATGGTAAAAGGTCAAATCTACCTTCAGGTCTATGTAAGAATGTTTACATTTGTCTATACGAGATGGTAGTCAAGCATTCTTTTATCTAAATGAAGCGAGTCAACAAACTTCAACATAGTTACAAGCAGGGCTGGATCATTTGAATGTGTGGGATCAAAAGATATGAAAACTCTTTAAATGAATCATTATCAGTGCTCGGCCTTGGCATATTCAATTGGCAACTTACTAGTTTGGGAGACTTTGAATATTCCTTCAAAATTAGTCAAATTTTAAAGGTTTTCTGGTGGTTTATTACACTCCAGGTCAACTGTAAAGCTCCAATGCATACACAATACTCAAATACAATCATTGAACATTAAAATACAAAAGGATATTTCAAACACCCACTGACTTAATGCTAGAGTAGATGGGATTGTATAAAAACTACCTACAAAATATTGAGATCGAATGATATGGGGGAAAAAATTGTGATGTCTGGCTTTGGTGCAATGCACCAACCAATAAATCACCAAATCAAAGCAGCAAATAGTATTTACACTGCTTTACAGATGATGGAGAAGATTACTTTTAAAAAAAAACACTCACCAATGAATTTAAACAGAAATGATCAAACAAAGTCCCACCCAATTCAGTCACTGCCTTCCAACTTCATTAAACTACACTTTAGAGAGGCCAAAGCATACTCCATTTTAGAGAGGATTAACATGAAGCAGCAGATAGAATAATTCATTTTCATCACATTGACCTTTTTTTTTTTCTTTAACAAAAACCTCAAGCTTTTGGACGTAAACAAACCGGCAGTGGAGAAAGCTTCAGGTCCCCTGTGAATGTTCAATTACTATATTCAAATAAAGAGTTCAGACGAAAAAGAAATCCGTCTCCATAACCCCAATGCAACCAGTCCAGCACATTGCAAACATAACAGCTGCTAGTCCGCCTCTAAAAAGTGGTAAAACTGTGCCACGGAGAGACGTGCTCAAGATGTCTCCTTGGCTCCAGACTTATGATTGTTTCTCTAGAGGAGGGCAGTTGAAGACGACACTCATTTGGGATGGATGCTACAACTCTGCTCCAGTCCTGGCTGATACTATCTTCAACCCCTCCTTAACGCCCTCAAGCTTTACAAACCCAAACAACAGGACTGCTATCTAAAGACATCAGCAGTCGGTTAAAAAAAATAAAATAAAAGCACCAAAGCAACATACTATAATTCTTTGGAATCTGTCAGATTGTCCGTATTCGAAAACTGAAAATAAATGTTGTCAAACTGTCCTAAACGAAAAATCTAAATCAGAAATAAAGATATAATGGGAGTGAATCGTATTACCATTGTAGTGAACTGTACTATCATCAGAGTGAATTTAATTGTAGTTTGTATACAACGTGATTGTACGGTATTTGCCTCAGCATTAGACTAACCACTAGCGTTGTTGTGGTACTTTGACCTGGAAGTGGAGTAGCGGGCATCTACGCTAAAAGTAACGCCGCAGTCGGATGTGAACTTGACTCCTAAAGTCTGGATTTAGACCATGAAGTCTGGCGGGCGGACCTCGGTGAGCCATAAATTGGACGTCCATAAATGGGAGTCTGCCAACAGGCTGCCCATGCCAGGATCTGTGTATTAGTGTGTGTGCGTATGTGCGTGTGTCGCACAGCGGGCCGGAATGTTGCCAACTGGAGCCGAGTGCCCAGAAATCAATAAAGTCTGCCAGGCGGACGGAAAGGCAGAAACAGAGCTGGGATGTATTTGGACATGACCCAAAATCAGTAAAACATCAGTGAGACAAACCACCATCTATGACACACACAACCTTTTACTTCATTTTCTCAAGTTTACCAGAAAGTCTTGGGGTATTTCCACCAAAAAGATATGGAAAGGAAAGTTGAATAGAAGCAGTAAATTTCAAATCAACTGATTTTACAAAAAAAAGCAGCAGTTTTGTAGAAAAGTTATAGGACATGCTGGTGAAAAAATGGGAATTCCAAACACCTCAAAGGCTCCTTTCTCTGTATAAAAGCATTTTATAACAACCACTTTCACTGTCACCATTACGCACTTATGATCAGTTCAACTCCACACCCTTGTAGATAAATATTCCAGGTGTCAGGTAGCAGTGCGTGCTAAAGGTTATACCTGCCGACAATCTATGGGCTGTCAGGTTCCGATCAGGATGTGACCTGCTCAGCATGGATGAGCGCTTTTAAAGAATGGGTGTCACCTCGGTCCATCACCTACATTCCCAGTTTGATGAATGGTGTTTGTAAAGTTAAGGGGAAAGAAAGTCAGGCAAATCTTGACAATCAATTTCCGT
Organism: Stigmatopora nigra; assembly: GCF_051989575.1. Taxonomy (NCBI): domain Eukaryota; kingdom Metazoa; phylum Chordata; class Actinopteri; order Syngnathiformes; family Syngnathidae; genus Stigmatopora; species Stigmatopora nigra. The sequence goes on from NC_135512.1 coordinate 6,893,895, forward strand.
AGTTTACTTGGACTATAAGCACTACATGCACAAGGAGGAAATGTAAGTTCAAGTTGCATTTTCGGCCCAAGAGAAGCATTATTCATGGTCCAGAGAATACCATTTACTTGACCGAATGTAATTCATCAACATATGTATTTAGTCTTCCTATGAAATGTCATTTTCCAAGAAAGTGAACAATGACCCAACAATAATGACAGGGGTGCTGAATGTCAACCAAAGCCAACACATAAGAGGGAGAATTGATTTACTCAGCATTTCCTGATGAGTGAAACACACTTGAAAAGGAAAGATATTGAAGGAAAGGGCTACAGCCTTACCCGTGTGAGAGTCCTAAGATGTTGATGGTGTCTCTAAATGTGTGTTTACCAAGTGGAGTTAACCACAACCCATTACTGAACTTTGACCAGAGCTCCACTGAGACGTCAGTGATTAACAGACAGCCGCATGTGCGATACCTCAATCCAACAAAGCAGATTATTTCAAATCATTATGTTTCTCACCTCCTAAATCGTGAAATTACATTTGCAAAGGTCTACTATAATGATCAATAAGTAATTCATCTCTTATTAAAAACACAAAAACAATTCCAAAAGCTCATTAATGTACCAAATGACCTCCATCAAAGTCGAGATTTGTATTGACACTTTCTAAACAATTTTCATGGTGAATCTGGGGTTGGAAAATTTAATAATTAAGAAAAAGAGTAAAGTGTAGCTCTATTTACCCACACCAACAATATGCTTGTTTTTACACAATTGATTGCTTTTAGTTGAATGCTAGGTTTGTTACAGTTGCTTAGTTGGGTTGAGGAAGATAATCTCAATGGGAATATTCTGCAATCCTCTTTACAATCCATAATTAATTCAAGACTCCTCAGCAGAACTGACTTTTATCCTAGTTTTAGGGGATTTCTTTGACCTAAATGTGTCCACAATGGCACGTTATGAGCCCGTTTCAATCTCCATTTTGAATGTGAATTCATTTTAAAATCAACATGCTGCTTGCCTGCAGGGAAAAGCAGTGCTTGAGAAAAAGATCAGTGCTTTGTGACTGGAGTTTGGAACCGTTGTCGTGGAGGGAGTCGCCTTGGTGGGAGGCAGACTGACTGCATGCGACACTGCCATTACCGCACACATCTTGAGAGCCTGACACCATTTAATAGCGTTAACGATGCAAATTTGTGACATCGTTTGGCAGCCAAAAAAAGGACAGAAACATTGTTGTTGAATGTCTCACAGTGCCTTTTGAGGTTTAAGCAAAAAAAAATGGTGCCAATTGAATTATAGTCTTGTACATTTTCTGATCAAACTAGTTCACGTCAGTTACAGTGGTGGAAACAAATGTAGCAGTATCCGAGTCACCTTTCACTGAAAATCGGATTATTGCATATGTATGGTCATAAGATTCAAATTTTGAGCTGCTAAACGTCATTATGGCTCTGCTAAAGATGTCCACTCAGTGTGATTTAGCAGCCCCAATGTCCCCCCCCCTACATACCCTCCGGACCCCCCGTCGGCTGCGCCTAAAGTGAGTGATGGATCGACTCCATCTGTGGAGCGGAATGGAGCACAATTGCGAGGCATAAAAATAGAGCGAGAAGCCTGCAGGAGCACACAACTGGGACTTAATGAAGGATGCAATCATCAATTATTCAAAACTCTTAATCATGGCGTCTAACAAACACACACGTGCATACGCACACATGTACCATGAATTGCCACATGCTTCTCAAGGCATCGCCACAGGCAGACAGATCCAAATAGATGAAGAGTGATCGAAAGAAGAATAACTCCTGTTGCTCTAATTAGCATTTGCATTATTTCCGACCGACACAATCAAAATTGCCTCATTCAAACTTTGTATCATCCTACATCCTCCCTGTCAGACAAGAAAGAGCCTATTTCCTTTTTCAATTTGACATTGCCTCAATTTAAATAATGTTCAAAAATCTGTAGACGCTTTGGTTTTTCAAAGAGCAACCTAATCCCAGAAATAGAAAGGGACACTGACATCATTCAATGGGTTGGTCATAATTTAAAAATCAATGAAGACCTTTTACGGTAGGAAAATAAATAGAAACTTACTGTTTTCGAAGGAGATGAAAAGAAATTCAACAGCGGGCCTGTCAGCCTTCATCACCTTGAACTTTAATTCACAATCAATAAACATCCTCTTCAAGTGTTCCAGCAAAACAATAATGTCAAAATCGTTTAAGGAAACACTGTTTAAACCTTGCGGCCAGGCAAATCCAAGACACTTTATCATAACATCATAAACTAGACTTGAGAAGGGCAAAAGTGATTTTCAGGGGAAAACAATGCGTTTGCTTTTCTCCCGAACAATACACCCCATATTGTGGCAATGGCGGTTCACCCGTTTTTAGTCCAAATGAACTGGACATTTAGCATCGTCAATGAAACAGAAGCATTCAAGAGCAACAATTTAGGTCAAATGGTTTGATTTTGACGGTTAGATTTCAGTAAACTAGCTCCATTATCCTGGATATTACCAACTCATTCATTACCATCGATTGTGATAGACATCCAAGCCATCTGAACTGAGCAGCTTAAATAGACTGGATGTTTATAGCAGTCAATGTCAGCCAATGACTTGAAAACACACAATACTGCCTAGCTTAAGAAAATCAACCTTCACATTCGCTTTCCTCTCTTCCATTTACACCTTAACGCTCTTCTACGTCAAGCACACGAGGCCGCCATGGATCAATCTTGACTGAGTGGCTGACTTTAATAACACCTTGTTGCTCCAGATGCTTCCTAACAATATGAACGATCTCTCTGTCTTTCTCACACACACAAATGCACACAGTGGGTCGAGATATAGACCCGCTTGGCCTCATCAGTAAACTTGCCGTTGAATCACTGACGGATTATCAAACCCGAGACGAGATTTGCATAAATTCTATTGGTAAGTCTTTGAACTTTTCTGTCACACACACACACATGTGGATAAAGGCAAAGTGCAGAAATCTGTTCACTAAAGTTCCTGGAGGTGAAGCAGCTCTGGAAGGAGAGAGCCTTTTAGCACCCTGTGGTCTATTGCGCTGTCGGTCGGTATGCGTGAACTCTCCCAGGGAGCGAAGAACATCGCCATTCTCTCCCCAGCGGGGGCCTCCGGTCGATACAAAGCTCTTTCAAAAAGTCACGGAAAAGCTCATGTGCGTGCATGTGTGTGGCACAGACTGGGGCGAGAAATAGAGCAGGGATTTTAGCATTCAAATGGCATCTTTTTTTTCTCAGCTGCAAGCAACTTACTGACACTATTTTACAAATAGTGGAGAGATTTTGCATAATGGGAAAGAGTATCAGTCACGAACAAAAACGGCTATTTTGAAATTGTAATAACAATTTAGCAGCAGTTTTTTATTTTGCCACATCAGTAGATTTACATAAAGATTTTTTTTTGCCTTCAGAATTTTTAAAGCAATGTATTTAATCGCAAATATACTATATATGGCCATATTAACACTTCTTTTCTTCCAAACAACATCTGAACAACTCTATTTATTCTAAAATACATCTACACATTAAAAAAATAAATAAAACCTGAATATTATTTTTTTGCCACAAAGATATACCGAACAAAAAAACTTTGGGATGCACAAAAATTAACATTTTTTGAAACCAAAAAACAACTATCAGAAAACTGAGGCCTAAAACTGAAACCATTGGTATAAAAATCCAATACACGTCTGTGTAAGTAATTGTAGTCTCATACATATGCAATCAATGGGCGAAGTTTTAACACACGCGGCAATAAATCGCAGCCGGGAAAATTACAGACCTCATTTTTATTTACCGTGCAATTAATGGACTCATTTCATATCGTGACAGGCTGACATTTGTGGCCATAATTTTTAACAATTTTTACCTTTCACTTCAATGAGAAAGGCTCTCAAAAATTTGAGCCAGGGTTTGTATTTTCCCATTAAAAGATGACAATTGTCCAAAAATACAGTCAAGAAAAAATGTATTCAGCTCTCAACCCATATTTGCCAACAACACTATGCTCTCTGCAAGCACACCAATGTCACCATTTGTTCTGCCGTCATCATTGCAAACAACGGCCATGTGTGTGTGTGTGTATATGTGTGTGAATTGTGTGCAAGTGTGTGCGCAGGTAATGATGGTATTGTCCCAGCCCGTTAATGTCCGGGCTTCCCGGTGCCATCCATCATAGCACTGTAGCGCTAACGATAGTGCAGTCAACGGATGGAGGGTAGGAGAGAAAAGAGGACAAGGATTGATAAAGACAAAAGAGCCGGAGAGAAAGATGGCTGAGGGTAAAATATACCTCTGGGGATTATAGGAGACAAATATACTACTCTGGGAAAATTAGGGCTTAGGGGTGATATTCCCAGTTTTGAACAGCATCCACTGCTGTGTCTTTCTGGAACAATACCATCCTCCCAATAAATGTTTGATTCTTTGATTTGACCTGGGGTTTGAGTAGTTATCCTCATCATACTGTTCATATTTAGATGACACGGTTTTTCTGTATGTGTGCCACTCTAAAAAATTCATTTGAATATGTGTGCAATAGAGGAGGAGGAGGAGGAAGGCAAGCCGGAGGAGCATCAAGCTGTCACACATTCAACACTCAATGAGCGTGTGTATTTGCAGCATGTGTCCACAATGTATTCATATAAAAGAAGCCTACACACACAAATAAGCAATGTAACACCATGTCTCTCTGTAAAGAACTTCTCTAAATTCAAAGAGGCTCATCTATTAGAGATAAAAACACTCAGTGAAGGCTAAGAGGAAATCAATGCTTGTGTAAATATATATATATATATATATATATATATATATATATATATATATATATATATATATATATATATATATATATATATATATATATATATATATATATATATATATATATATATATATATATATATATATATATATATATATATATATATATATATATATATATATATAGCTTGCTCAATTGTAAATACATCAAATTTGCATTGAGTTAACAATGTATTTTTTTCAGCCACGTAATTTTAAGATTTACCTATTCATTCCTTCTAAACACATCTTGTTCTCATCATAGCCCGTGCAGAAGCCTATCCCAGCTGACTTCAGGCAAAAGGCGGAGTACACACAAGACTGACTGGTCGCCAGTCAGTCATAGGGCATAAATGGACACAAACAACACTCACAATAACACCACCACCAAGTCGGAATCGACCCCACACTTTCCAAGGTCACGTCAGGAATGAATCACTACATCAGGTGGCTATATTTAGCCATAAAACCTTTTTTTCTAAAAAACAACAACCCTTATTTCCACCACAAACTGCCATGTATTGTTCTTGAAAAAAAAATTGCAATAAAACCAAATTCCGCCCGTCGCTTCAATAAAAATCAACCGCGACCAACTACAAAAACTGTTGCTTTCCAAGCAAAAAAACTGAGCCCATGCCCAGAGAACAAATTCAATTCAGATCCCAGTGTGCCTCTATATATAATGTAAAGGTGTGGCCCTTGACCTGCTCATTATGTAAAGAGGCACTTTATGAATAAAATGGAATGGTCTCAATTTGACTTTTGATGTCGCCTTGGAAACATGACATCTTGTATTGAGAAGATTTAATAAAGAACCCCTCAGCATTGTTCTGTGATGTCATCTAAGAGATGGCTTCTTGAAAGCTTTCTTTATTCAAGCAGGTAAATGCAATGAGAGGGTTACGGTTCGAAGGCAAAGTCCCTAGTGTTTCCCCCCCCCCCTTTCCCCTATCTCCTCCCTGGCAGCCCGGAGCGAGATGGAGGCTGACGTCGCTGTGAAATTGGCCTGTCAGATGCCTCCACTGGCGGAAAAACACAAACTGCGAATATGTTAATAGACTGCAGATTAAGATAGAGTACAGTACTAGCTGCGGGCACATGCGAACGCATTGATATGCACTCGCATGCGCGCACGCCGGCTGGCTGCGGCGCTAATGCGGTGTAGAGTGGATTGAATGGAGAGAGGAGGGAAGTGTTTGATGAGGTTCCAGGTGACGCACAAGAGAAAATGTGACGCCGCATGTACTTCTACGCATTTGAAAGAGAATTCAGTCCAAAATTGCACAAAGAGATATCGATTATGATTCAGACCTGGACCCCAAACTTACATTTGGCCAGGAAAATGACTGTTTATCACCTACATTTTTATTGTAGGATGAATATATGTATGACCTGAAGCCAAAAGGTATTATTTTTTTGCCCCACAAAGACAATACACGAATGCTACTATGAAAATGCAACAGTACCACACAAAAAGATGGAGATGAAGGCTTGTCAAGTCACCGCTCAGGTAGTTGTTGTTCTTCTTATGGACTTTAACATTAACGTTCTTCTCCTCAGTCATTCATAAAGTGATAATTTTGGAACTTGGTGGCCATGAAGTATGGGTGAGTATCTGTCGGTCCTCAGAGCTTGAGTTGTATCTTTTATATTTTTGTATCGGTGCTATTTAGTCAAGTTGGAAGTTATTGGAGTCCATGCTGGTGGCTAATTTCAGGATTTTTAATATGGGCTAATGTGCATACATTCCTGTAGCAACGAAAACAAGATGCAGCTAAAAGTTATATTGTGCCATTAAAACTTTAAAATTTGCCCTCAGAAATAAAGAATTTTAGCATACTGTAAAAGCCAAAGTTTTAGGGTTTGCGGTGGCGAAGGGGATCCTGGAGCGGACACAAGGGAGGCAGAGATAAGGGGGATGGAAAGCATTTATTTGCCAAGAGGTCCGGAGAAGCTGTCGAACAGGCAGTTCGCCAATTGGCAGGCATGCTATTGAATGAGGGCAACTAGAGCGGGTTAGTAAAAACAGATGAGTTGATTGGATGGCGTGGAGATGCGTTCACATTCCCACCTGCCTCGGGTGAGGCAAGTCTCAGGAGGTCGGGGTCCGAGGCCCTAACACAAGCTTAACTATTAATTTTCTATATGACAAGAAAAAAGCCTGTTTTTAACTTGAAACCCATTCATTTAACCTATAAAATTCTAGATTTCACTAGAAAAGCCACATTTTACAATCACTGAGGCTCAATTTTACGCTTGTGGCGGTATAATTGGGAGTGCGGATGGTCATTTGTCTCTGTGTGTCCTATGATAGACTGGTGACCAATCTAGGGAGTAGTTTGCCTTTCGCCTGAAGACAGCTGGGTTAGGCTCCAGCAACCCTCGCAATCCTTTCAAGGATGGATGATGAACGACTATTAAGCCATCAAAATTTAGAAATATGGACTAGAATAACATAGTGTATATCTGACTTGAGCTATCTAGCATTTTGACTGCAATATCTGTCAAAAGCAATAGGAGTCTTGCTTCGGCCACTTCGAGAAAGTCAGGCAAAACAGGAGCCCTAATTTGGCTTCTGCCACCTGAGCACAACCTTTTGCCGGGAGCTGCATTGATATCATTATTGCATGCGTACACATGTGTCCCTGAGGGCGAGCATGTGATAGATGTCGACAGTGGGGCTAATAAATTGCCCAGGGTCAATCCACTCCTGTGAGGAGGTCCAATCCCGGGAATGTCCGGCAGTTATGCAGGTTTCCAAATCTCCCCTGCAGCACAAATTCATGGAGAAGCCGTTCATCAGGCCTGGGATCATTAAGTCTTTTTCTCGAGAGGGAATGGTAAGGGGCGAGTGGGCAAGTTCAAGAGTCTGACTCGAGCTAAGTTAACCGTACTGCCACCAGTTACTAAAAGGTAAACCAAAAAATGTTTTACCTAAAATTAAAAAAACTATTATTCCCACACTTTATGGGGCCACCAACACTTTGTATATGAGATCAAGATAATGGCATAGAAACTCTACTATAAAAATTGAGTTTACTCTGAAAATATTTCCCAAGACTACTGTTTAACACAATCATAAAAATGTCTAGTACAAAATATCAAAATATTTCACAACCCTTTAAATGATAATCTACTTGCAGGTGGTAGAGTGCCCTGCTGCCCAGGTTTGACTCTCGCTTGTGTGGGTTGTATGAGGAAGGGCATCTAGTGTAATACTTGTGCCAAATCTATGATGCGGATCGACTGTTTCGCTGTGGGAACCCCTGAGGAGAGGAGGCGAACGTCAGTCTAATTGACAACCTACATGCTCTATTTCACTAATGACCCACATACTAATTCCTTATGTTCTGTTGAAAAATTACATTCATCCACAAGAAGTCTATTTTACTGCAAAAACATGAATCAATCAGATAAATACTTGTATGTTCCACTCTAATGGAAGACACTAAATTCAACCACAAAATATCAGTTACTCTGATGGTTACCCTAAATATAGCCACAAAAATGCAATATTTAGAAAAAATTAAATGTGGTAAAGCATCCAGAACCAAAGACTTATTTGCACAAAACAATTTGTTCAGCAACAAAAATGCCACACCTTCACACAAAACCACTCCCGTCTTTGACTCTTTACCGCAGCTTGTCATCTTATGTTGACCATCAATAGAAATCAATAAGGTGCTTCTTTTTAAGAATACAAACAGATATTAGCCCCCCGATAGATTTGATGATCTCCTGAGATCTACAGACATCCAACTACCATCATTCTACATTAGTGAGACAACACCTATCAGACTCACTAAATAACAGCTGCCAACCTTCCACAGTTGCAATGTATTGGGCACGTATATCGGCACCATTGGCAGCCGACGGGTTGACGCTTCAATCAACGGCAGCTCTGTCATGTCACTGAAGCCAATCAAATCACTTTCCAGTCATTTAACCTCACCGCTTTCATTAATCCAGCTTCACGCACACACAAGCAATAGCCCCGTGGCTGAATGGGTGGTCCTCCAACGCCCCTCATTTGGAAATGTGACTTATCGTGCTAATCGGAGCGCCATGTCGGCAAGCGGTCGTTATCTGGCAGAGAGCGGGGCTAATTGAAAGTCGGCCTTCCTAATGTATGGACGCAGAATGGGAGGGAAGACAATTATAGAGCAAATGCACATACCCACGTTACTTCCAGGGAAAGATCATGTTCCAATGCCACTGACCGTGGTAGACGTCCAATCGGATTTTTGTCATTGCCACAAAGGGCGACGCCAGGCCTTGCTTTAAGCCACTTTTTGAATACTTGCAATTGACGGCACCGGCGCGCTTTATTCCCTGTCCAAAAGCTTGACTAATATAATAAACGCACGCTTACAAGCCTCTAAAGCTTCTAAAGCCGTGCCTCGCTCACTGTCTCCGGTGGTTGTGATTTGGCGAGCGTACACGGGGAGGCCCGGGTCTTTGTTAGTGTGCTGCTAATGTGTATTTACGCGGGTCAAATCCTCTTACGTGCGTGCCAGTAAATAAGGCTAAAAAGGGGGAAATGTCATTGCTGCTTGGGTCATCACGAGGCATGCCTGACATTATCCAGTGCATGCTCCTTTGGTATTTAAAACATATGTCAACATTGGCAGTGTCCATCAGTAGCACGCCATTGATGATTTGACTGATTTGCTTCAGGTTTAAGGGTCTGCACACTTTATGTATTTATTCTATGGGAAGGGTTATTGATTGTATTGACTTTTTCTGCCTATAATAATTCATTGCCTGGATGGACGATAAATATGGGAGCCACAAATGATTTATCGAGTAATAGCCATTCATTTTTGTGATAGGTGAACTAAATCAATTTATCGAAGTGTATTGACAGACCCTTTTCAGGTGTCTTATTAAACAAATAAGGAATTTTCACACTTACAATAAATATGCCGGGCAGTTGTGTCTCGTTTAATTGAATTTGTCATCTTTTTACTCCACAAATGATCTATCCATTGCGCTCATTCATTTTTTTTCCTATATTTTATTACTCTGGGCAGACCATTTTAGCTGAGATAGTAGAACGCAAATGTCTTTAAAGACTTGATTATTTGAATACTTGCTGATTTAATATTTATTAGAAGTGAATAGTCTATTAATTAACCACGGTAGCTGAGGTTGGATCTGTTTAACTATAATATTTACATTGATGAAGCTGCAAAGTTTTTAGAGCCTTTTTTTTAATCTGTTTTTGGAAGCTTTCAATCAAAGTCAAAGTTTTTTCTTCTGGTGTTTGCCTTCATGCTGCATAAAAAGAGTTCTTATATTTTATCTTTCATTGTTAATTGGGACTTAACTTGGGATGGGCATGTTTCATGACCCGTGCAACACCATTAAAAGCCAACGCTGGAGAAGCGATGGGCTGCGAAGGCAGAGTGCTGACAGCCAACAACTCTGTTAACGTGTTTAACGCTGATGTGGCACGACTGCAGCCAGCTTTCTTTCAAGTGCCATGTGGCCTTTTATTATCAAGAAGACAACAATAGGGCATTAGGGCAACTCTGCTACTACTATATCCAAACAGGCCTATTTTCTTCTCCTCTCACCAATCTTTTTTTAATTTTTTTTTATGAAACTGAGAACTGAGAACAATTGGTTCAAAACGCATGTACTTTGTTGTTGGAATTCTAATAACTGATTTTAAAGGGGTTTTTCTTTTGACAGCAAAGTAAATGAAAATGAATGAGGAAAAACTAGTTAAATAAATACAAACTAATCTCACTCCTCTCATAGGTGGCAACATATGGCTTGATATCCACTCTTGAAAATTTGGATCAACTCCCGGAACAAGATTCAAGCATAACACGAAGAGAAAAAAAACATATAGGAGCCGTCTGGACAAGCATTTGCTTTTGCTATTGGAATGTGATTGGCCGACATGTCAAATCCATAAGGCGGCCAATCAGATCAAGTACAAAGTCCTGCTTAATGCCTTTGTTGGAGAGATGCTGTCTCCTTGGCAACATCAATTTTAATCTAGTTGAGTGCTGGCTGCCATTGTTTAACAGCTGGCTTTTACTTACTATATTTTTTTTTTACCGATGGGAGAATTATTCATCTTTTGAACCGAAAACCTTTTAAAATATTGTTCCATCTATGATACCATGAGTCTGCAACATCTGAAATGTGCTAAACTGTTTTCTGCATTGAATCACATGGCATTAATGATGTTAACTTTGGTGGTAAAAAAAGAGGGTGTGACATTGTCCAAGGTGAGGACTCTTGAGATTGAGAAGTAGAAGTTTTACAAAAATGTGAAACCTTGGAGTGCTTGCAAGTGCTGATTGAGCCAACGACATACTTTCTTATTTTTATGCAGTTGGAATGTGCTTGAATTAAAAAAAAAAACATTAAATATGTTTTTTTCTCCTTGGGCTGCAACTCATGAAATGTTAATTCATTTTTAACAGTAACAATTGATGGAAATTTTAACTAAATCAAATTAAAAGCTTGGTCAATGACCAAATTTAACCATCTGTCCTATGCCTTTTTTTCTTATAATAGGTAATGCTTCAAAATCCCAGAGAGTGACCTGTTATTACCCCTAAAATCAATAGGAGATGACCAAAAACCAACAGTATTTGACCCGAGAATGTCACAAAACCAACAGGAAGTGACACATAATCAACAGGACCTGACCCATAAATGCTCCAAAACCAACAGGTGATAGAAAAACAGCAGAATGTGAGATGTAAATGTCTTAAAATTGACACTAAACAGCTCAGAATCAACAGGAAGTGACCCGAGGAATTGTGCCGACTGACTGAGCATACAAAAAACATTACTATATTACTCAATTTCTCCAGTAATGCATTTCTTTCATCTTCTAAATCATATTAGGATTTACTTTAGAAGCCAGATTTGGTCAAATTAATCATAAATGAGAAAAAGTTTGGACATATGTTGCTATCAATGGCAGTGAAACATGATGACTCAATGGTCAATGGAATTAAGGGAGGTAAATGTTAATTGCTGCCAGGTTCCCAGTCAATTTAAATTGGACATCTGTCACTGTCAATAGCAGTGAATTAGTAGGCAATCATCAAACTAGGTGAATGTGTAAATTACAGAAAAGGTTGAGTTTCTATCCAACTTTATTTGTAGGATTAACATTTAAATGTGATGATTTTGAAGCCAGCCCATTGGCCGCCACAAATGCTGATTGGACAAGAGCTAAATTAGACGCCGGCAGACACGTCACGAAGTGCGGCCATCCAAGCGCGTCTACTAATATCGACAACAAAGGGGAGACGAAGACTTGGAAATTAATTAGTAGGCGAAAGGAAGGAAAAGAGGGAGTGATACAAAGCGGAAATCCTCCGAGGAAAACATCTTTGGCTTATTGGTCGCTCCTCTGCAACTTTTTTTTTTCCCCCAGCTGCGACGCTAACGACACGAGCACCCCTCCCGGCAACTCCTCTGCGTGTGCATTCATTAGCCGCCGTGCTCCTTGAATAAAGAATATGGCGTCAGTCGCTGGCGGCCTTTAAAAGGGAGTTAATGTACTGGAGAGTGTTTGTTTGTGGCTTTCCCTCGCACCCCTACAAATGTCAGGAAGAGAGTTTCATCGGGTCAATGTGGGAGGTCGTACGTCATGGCGAGGGCGCGGGTGCGTGCGTGCGTGAGGGTGGGCGCTGTGGGGAGTTTGACATCAGCCAAATGAGTGTGAGGGGATGTAAAGCCTTGAATTAATTGAGGCGTTAATGTTCTGTGACTCCAGTGTGGTGCAAAGCCTTGTGTAAATGTGGGTCAGGTGGGCATCCTTTCCTCCCTTTCTGATACATTTGTCATTTTTACCCCTGAAAAAGTCTTTCTTGACCATCTTTCTTTATTTTCTTCATCTTTTGCTTCCCCTTTCCATCCTCCGTCCTTTGCTTTGTAATGTGAACTTGCTTTCCTGCCTCTGTCCTTCTCTACTGCTTGATTACTTTCTATGTGACCTTCCTTCTTTCCTTCCTTCCATTCGACTTTCCTTTTTGCCCTCTGAACATCATTTTTCTATTTCTGTCTTAGTTTTTCGTCCCTGAATACAAATCTAACTTAACTTGATTCACGGCTTTCTTTCATTTTTCTTTTCGACCTTGATCTTTTCTCTCTTTTTGACCTTCCTTCATCCTCACAATTCATTTTTCCTGTCTGGCAAGAATGTAGGGAACATTTTTTGTAAAAAAAAAAGAGGGCTTAAAGGAGGGGGTGTTTGCAAATTCATGTTGTGTGATAATTCCCTCATTAAAAAACACATTGGGAGTGGTTTTCTGAACTATTCCAGTCTATTAAAAAATGGTGGAGTCTCTCCTGTCTGATGGTGGGAGCTGCAGAAGCACTCGGTTCTGCATAGCACCAATTTTTATGCTTAAAAATGCATGCTTCCCAATCAAATGCACCCTCTAACAGTCTCTGTCCCCACCAGGAGCACAAACTTGGACTGTATTTTCCAAACTTTCTCTAATTTGCTTTGAAGAAAAAAAGATAAACAATAACAGACCCTCCAAAAACTAAATGCACGGGGGGGGGGGGGGGGGGGGCTTAGTCCTCAAGCAAAACACCAGTAAACCTTCACTGGACACAAAACGCAAACAAGACAAAGGCAAAAAAAAAAATTAAACAACAAGCAAGGATCAATTTGGATGAACAACAACTTCCAACAACATGCAGAGTGTGTGTGTGCATGTGTGTGTGTATGTGTGTGTGTGCATGTGTGTGTGTATGTGTGTGTGGACTGCTCTTGTGTCTGCAGATGCTAATCCCACCACTGCGAGAGGATTGTGGGTGTTTTAAAAGATTACACATTACAGCCGGCAGTGACAGATTAGCTGGTGGATTGACCTGCACCATCTCACATATACTGGAGCTAAATAACCAACATGGCAGACAGACAGATGTGCCATACATTCAGATCACAATCTGTTTCAAGGATGAGTTACTGGCATAAGATGTTATATGCTTTGGGTAGTGACCCCCACTCTAAATTGATGTCTTAGTTTAAATCTTAACCCTGGATTGAACCTGTAATTGGAAACCTTAATCCAAGCTTCCAATGTTGATTTGAAACCCAGAAAATGCTAATCCACAAGTCCCAAACATAAGGTCCCCGGGCTAGATTCAGTCCGCTGCATCATTTTTTTAAGGCCCTTGAAGGAAAAATCGTATCGACGCCATGTTTCTAAAATCAAATTGAAATAAAATGTCTGTAGTCATCAATGGAAGATTAAAGATTAGATATTATTTGCCTTCTTGATGAAATATCTTTCAAAATGATCTGCACAAGAATCTTAAATTGAGCCTACATTTCAAGACTTAAACAATATTGAACCTCCCACTCAAAATGGATTGGCCAACGAGTTATGACTTAACAAAACATGCATTTTAAAACCCAATCTTCTTTTTTTACATGATTCCCATTATATATTTACCCAAAAAACCTGGAGGGATTTCAAGTTGACCCTTTCATCATTTCTTTTGTTTTTTTAAATAAAAGATTGGACACCCCAGCTTTATAGAGCACGAGAGGAAGAAAAAAAAACATCAGTATCATGCAGCATATTTGTACACAAGAATCTAAAAAAAATGTGTATTACATGGTTCCCCCAGAGAATAAAAAGGCCTCGAAACGTTGAACATGCATAGTCAAATATAAAATACAAGCCCACTCCCATTGGACTGTGCAAGCAGTGTGACCGATTCTTAATTCCATGTGAAAAACGTGTAGTACATCCAAGAATCACTTCGGTTATGGAGTGACAAAAAACAAGATTTAAGAAGCATGGACGGGGGCGGGTCATCCTGCTTATTTTAGTAGCAAGACTCTCTGAAGAACGTGAACACTTTGGCAGCATCTTTATCTCCCGCTGTGAAATCCATAGGAAGTCCTAGTTTCATCATGAAAGACGGACGGAATGAAATGAACAGGTAGTGACTGGTATAGAGGCTTATTTAGCTGGGGTTGACTTGAACTGAGCATGGCAAGGTTGGACTTGAAAAAAAGACACATTTCTTATATCTGAATGTCAAATGCGAATGAGAGCAAATCCTTGAAGGGGGAAATCAGCATTTGAAAATGTTTCACGGACAGGGCATTTTATCTTGAATTAGCCGTGAAATGATTTCTCCCAGCTAAGCCTTGAGGACAATATGTTGTATTTCCCTAAAAAGAGAGATCTTGAGTCTTTTATTGCTGCCAGATGGATAGCATTTTGCCATTGTAAGAATGAAGGCTACTTTTATAGTTAAGTTCAGAAAATTGTAATGCCTCATGACTCACAATGAAGCCCAAAACAACTTTTTGGGAGCATAATGATACCACAAAAAAAACTGTTGATGCATTGTTGAAAAATACAACTTGAGACAAGTCTGAGAGGGCGAGAGTGAAGGAGCGGAGATTTAAAGGAGGGCAAAAGAGAGCACTCAGTAGTTTGTCTTCCTTTGAGCTTCCAAACAATACTCTAGGGGTTACCATGGCGACCGGGCTAGCCTGCCGAGCTCATACAAGCGGACGTAAGAGGCTGTGGAGGGGGGGGGCAGATTCAAGAAAAGCTGAACTTTTTTTTTTCTTAACTAGCTGAGGGTATCCAATGGTGACCAAAATTCTGATTATATTTTAGCTTTTAGGTAAAACTAAAGGCATATTTTTACTTGTGCATTTTAGCAGAGATGCATAAGATTGTTATTGATTTATAAAAGCCAGCATTGGCCACCTGATTGATTCAATACAAGACAGCAGGATTTATATAAAAAAAAAAAACATCTACAATTCACTATATGTAATGGCACAATAACAGATTACAAGAGATCAACAGTGAATGGCATAAAGAGAGTATTATTCGATATATAGGGCATCAACATGACCTCCACTCGGCAACATGCCACTGGTGTGAAAACTTGTTAAACAGAAGAAAACAAGTAGAATCTTCCCATTAAACAATATTTATCCATTAACAGTGACTTTCATTGACGGACTCATATACTACGAAATACACAACTCTATGTTTTCCATAGCAGTACAAAGACCCTGTTATATTGAAATAATGTAGATACAAATAATACCACAATAAAGAGCCAAAAATACTCCTTTTGTACTAAAATGTAATGCCAAAACCTACTAAATGTGAGCATATTTAATCTGCAACTAAGCATTACTTCCCTGCCTTCTCTGTAAAAAAAAAACAAAATGCTGGTCATAATGGAAAATTGAAAAATATAAGAGGATTTCTTAAAGGGGCAACGACCTCAAAATGACAGGGTAGCAAACAATTTCCAGGGCAGATGCTAATGTCTCTACTATGCTTATGACAATAGAAAAGACAGTCAAAAATAGCTGTTTTTAATAAAAAAATACCCTGAAAAAAAATAATGAATAAAAAATGTTGGCCACAAACATCAGCTTCACCCATCTGCTCCATCTTCACGATGACTGACTCATTCTAATAAGGGCACCAATGGCAATTTACAGTTGTTGACCCACATTTAGGAACATGGCAAATATACCTCATGACATAGCCAAGTGAGTCACCCTCTCACAGGGCATAGAAGGAAGCATATTTGGCTAAATGATAAGTACTCTTCAATAATCAATGATGTGTGGGCGTACTATTAAAAACCATCCATCACATTCAGCACAACCAGACTACAAACGCCCGTCTTCGCTTTTCAACATGCATCTCATAAAGTGACACGACCGTGCTTCTTTCTCATCCTACCCCCTCGGGCCTTAGGTTGAACACCACACCGCCCACAAACGGACTGCACCCCCCCCGGTCGATCCCATCACCTAAACATGTTGATCAGTACCAGAATAAACTTTTAAAAGGGTTTATCTGCCATTGTCGTGGGTCTGAATGAGTGACACGCTAATGAGGAGACACGGCTGAAATGCAGCATTCTTGTGTGCGGCTCCCGCCTAATCACACGCAAGCACACTATATGTTTCACTGATGGGGGGCTGTGCGCACACACACGCATGCATGGAACATCTCAATGCACCAGCGGATGATACTGCATCACCACGACTGGAGCGCATCATTTCTAGGAGACTTTTACCATCCGTTCTGCGCTTACCTTCTCAGAGCAGCAAAAAGGAGTACACTTAGTTCCCATTTTTGAGGAAAAAAATAATAATGAAATCAAAAAGCAGGTTGAGTGGGGATCTGCGTGCCTCCTACTTCTCCTGCTCCTCCTGGTTTATTCACACATCCACAGAGAGTTGCGGCGGGCGCAATAATCCAGTTTTCCATGCCGCGGAGAGCGCGCGCAAGCTTCCTCACATCTTTTCTCTCCCTCAATCCCCTTTTCCAAACTATGCCGGTCTTCTTCCAGCACCTCCTCCTCCTCCACCACCCGCTCTCTCGCTCCCTCTCTCTCTCTCCCCGAGGTTGCCTGGTTACCTCCTTCTGCCGCATGCCAGCCAATGGCGGGCCAGGACTCCTCTTAACCCCTGCGATTCCAGGCTGTCCTATTTGCAGCTTTCAAGGAGTAGGGAAAAAAGGGGGGAGGCTAAGGTTGAGGCGGAAAAATGTATATTACCAAACTATAATAAGGAAGGAAAAGATGAAAGAACTGGGGGGGGGGGTTACTCAAGGCTGGGATTGAGTTTTGAAGTAACAAAAAACAAAACAACAATGATGTGTGGTGAAGTTAGGTTTTCAGGGCATTTTGTAGTTTTTTTTTCCTATGAAAAAATGTAAATGGAAGTGAAAGACTTAACTCATTGGCTGCCATTATCTCTCCTCTGCACTCCTTCCTGGCCTACTAAAAATCCATCTTTATCATCTTTCCTCGCCAAGATGGTGCTTTACATCTCGGAGTGACAGTAGCTGGAGTTTACCTTCCCTATCAGTGCGGAATCCTCCCACAACGCCATCTCTTATTGCACTTCCCGCTGTACTGCTTCTTCTCCTCGGCTTGAACGTATAGATAACTGGTGCTTCGCTATCTTCGACACTTCAAGTCCAAAGAAGCGAATCATTGTGTGCTCACACAGAGTGAATGGTTGTCCAAATCCATTTGGATAGAGAGGCAAAAAGGATCCACAAGTAGATGTATCAAGAGCTTGTTGGTGTACTACCATATATATAACGGCTACATTTGTTGCGGTCTCTGTCTGCAAAGTTACTTCGAAATGTGCCACTTTCGTGGAGCGGAAACACCTACACGCACCCTCGGGGAACGGAAACGATGCGAACAGCGGCGTATCTTGCTATGCAAAGAAAAGACACCTGCTTTTCTTCTCAGATATCTTGGCAACATGCTAATGATATTCCAAATGCCATCCCATGAGACAGAATTGGATCCCAAGTAGAGAGGTACAGGTTTCTTTGGGACAAGAGAAGATTTGTTAACCTCAACTCGTTGGATGCGTGATATACTTTGAAAAGCTAACTTGCCTCAATTTTCTTTTTTCTACATGATCTTGTCAGACGATTTCTTGTGATTGAAGCCTAGCCTAGTCTTCAAAATCAATATTTATTCCACTGATATTACAGCATAATTCTCTTGCTGTCTCTCAAATCGACAGAATTCTCAGGACGATAAAAAGCAACCGTCCCAAAAGCTTATCTCAATCATTACAAATGATGGGCAATATCCATCAATGACGGATAGACTAGTGAGTTTGAACTGACTAATTTTTCCTGGGATGAAATGAAATAAATGAAGCAGACTAACCCTTAAAATACAACTTGACAGAAGAGGATTCAGGGGAAATTGAGATGCTATAAAAGAATGGTTGCACAAAAAAATATGATTGAATATATATATATATATAGGGTGACACAAAAATAGGAATTTTTTAACAGTCCAATAAAGCCAAGAGTAATGGTAGACCTGTCTTATTCATATTAATTGAAATCTTCAAATATGCAGTTTAAGAAACATTAATGGAATGAATTTTCTTTTGATTTTAAATGACCTAATTTAGATGGCATCCTCCTTTACAAAAGTATTCTTGAAATCTGCTGATGAGTATTCCTCATTGACTACTGCAGAATTACTGTGAATTTCAGTCTGAATTCATCATGTTTAATAAAATGAAATATGTGTACTTGCTCAAGTTCACTGTTTTTTTTTAGGTCACCTTGTATTACTTAGAAATATCTTTAACTCATTATCCCTTTACGCTAGGATAGGAAGAGAAAAGTGAGGACGGATTAGGGTATGAAAGAGTGGGGTGATAGTGCAAACTGCTCTAATGATGTGTTGTGGGGAACAGAGTATTAAGACAAATCAACTGTGAGAATTAGTTACTTGACATTCTCAAACTGGCTGCGTAATTGCTAAACCAGGCATCAACAATGATATACCAGTATGTACCCAATGATGCCTATTAATAAACATTTCACCCAGAGGAAATAGCAATACTTTCCTCATCAATTTGCCTAATATGAACCAAAATACACACTTTATAAACATCAATGGAAGGGAATGAGTTAAAAAAAAAGAAATGTAGTTTTACCTTTTCCAGTGAAATCAAGGTAAATGGCAATCACAGTGGCATTCTGGAAGTGGTTGAAATTGTTGAAATAGTTGAAATTGACTGTACAAGCCAGATTTTTCTTTTTATAGTATTCAATGGGGAGTTTGAGCCATTCTCAAGAACTGTCCATATGTCCTGTTGAAACATAGTTATGCTGGTCATTTAAGATTCCAGACAGAGCTCAAAACAGTTGAAAATTGAAACGGGCATGATAACGATCATACATATTAACCATAAGGAACAAGTCATAGCACTGGTCAGAGGGGGGCTTTGATCTGGACCTGCAAAATGACATTCTCTTTTTCCTAAAACGTATTTTAAGAATTAATCACCCATTCATTAATGTCAGAAAGGCTGTTAATACATTTTCAAAAGGAGCCGTCGTTCATCATTTGAAATAGACAATTATCCTGAGGATATTTTTGGTCTAGGTCAAAATTAAGCTGGAAGCGTTGAAGAAGCCCTGTGAAGGTAAACTAAATGAGGTGAATCAAAGTCCTCAGGTGTCACTTACTTGAGAAGATAACATGCATCAAGACAAGAAGAGATCGAATAGGATAAAGGAAACAAGTGCGGGTGTTATGGTGCTTTGCCTCACTTTATATGTTAAATCCTAGCACAAAGGATTCCCTGCCTCGTTAAAACATGTAACCCTGCAAGCGTGCAGTCCATACTATTCATATGCATCTTACTTTCATCAGGAATCAGTCAACTGCTTGAAATAATGACGTCCTTTTCCCGGATCCGTCGATATGTCTGGAGGTGAATTTACGACAGTGCGATGAGATTAGCCGTGACCTGTTTCACCTACAAGCTCCCATAATGCAACTGTGCAACTATAGCTTCACATATTAAAAAAAAAAAAACCCTGCTTACTCCTTAAATCCAGTAGCCACCATTGACAATGACAGACCTCCAATCCATTTTTAACTGAGAGGGTTGGCAGCAATCAATGGTTGCCAGCCTCCATCAGTTTGAATTTATAGGAGTTCCATTACTATCAATGGCAGTGAAGTAATTAACAGGTATGTTTTTTTTTTTGCTCCACCAAAAATCGATTTGACCGATTTAAAACGTATTACTACGTCCAACTCTTAGGCTCCAATGAAGCGAAAGCAACAGGATAGTAGCAACCCTGCTTGACCTCTGTTTAACTGGGCGTGTGCACTGATGATGGCGGTTGGGAGAGGATCCCTCCCAACATGATGGCCGTGTATACTCTCAATATCGTAAATGAATAATTCAAGGATGGCTCTTTCCTATAAATGTTGTCCTCATTCATTTTTCAGGGTCTCGGTTACACGCTTATATCCGGCTTCAACGCTCAATCCGTGTCACTAAAGAGTCCAAAGCCTTAAAAGACCCTCCGGTTAAGTCTGGAGACATATTTTATAACCGAATGGAAATGAAATACTGGTCTTTATATTTGAATGTTACTATGATGGATTCAGGGCGTCCAGTCGCCGATGAACCTAAAGTAGGCCCAAAACATAGGACAGCAATTTCAATTTTTAAAGAGGAAACATTTTTCCGGAATGCCACATAGTCTTGAAATAAAGACAACCAGTGATGGGTACAGCTAACACTTTTGACTCCAGGATCATTATGAATTACTTCAATGACTTTCATGGGTTTTCCTCGTCTTTTAAGTCCCACTTTCATCTTAAGAGTGTCCATTAATGAGCCACAATCCTTTTGATTGTAAAAGAAGAAAGAGAAAAAAACAGATCGTCTACTCGTAGTTTTAATTCAAATTTAAATCTCCTGCTGCTGTTGCCCATTGATATCAATCATTAGCCGGAAGTGACACATTTTAATGAAGTCTTGTTTATCTCTTCCACATTATCATAATTGTTTGGTCATCATGCCCATACGTTTTGTATAACAAAAATTGCTCCAAAACTAATTTTAGAAAAAGATACAACAGTGGTCTCAATTTTTGCATATGAGAAAATTCCATCCCTAAAATTTTATAATGATTTTGTCAAATGTGATCCACAATGAAATAAAACAAACTCACAAAAATCACTATCCACCTTATTGCTTTTTTTCCAAATCGAAATCCCAAATACATCTTTTGATGTCACTCGTACTTTCATTAATAATTAATTTTTCAATTGTTTACATTTGAGGGAATACTGATTTTAATGGTAAGCTATCAACCATTTCCAACGCAAATAGACTTTGCAGCTGCTTATCAAAGTTTAGTTGAAATGACTTGAGTACAGCTTTCATTACTATGCCAACCGGGAACTGCACCAGTGGGTTGTGGTTAAGTCAAAAGTACTCAGTCTTTTCAAGTGTGTTGCTCTATTTAGAGTTATCGGAAAGTTGATTTAGAGACTGTAAGATTCCCACCAAAGGAGACATTCCCCAGACTGCATATGAATGGCAACAAGCGCATACGACACGACTTGTTAGCATCTTCTGCTGAGCGACCCACCTGAGCATCAGCACACCTGGTATCCATGTCAGAGATCCTCAAAGGCGGGCAAACGTGCACCTGCAGGACAAGGAGAAGAACAGAGGGTCGAGTGAGGCAGGATGGGGTTGGTGACATTAAGAAAAAGCACTTGTCAGGTAGACCATTAGAGCAACATTACAATAGCAATCTGTGTGTGTGTCTGTGTGTCTGTGTATGTGAGTGTGTGTGTGTGTGTGTGTGAGTGCGTGTGTGACTGCTTTTGTTCCTCTCGACGCCAGCGGGTAGATGAGATCATTACCTGTGACTGTGAGGCTAATGTAGCACAAAGCCCACAAAAAAAACACACACACACGTACGCACATTGAGAATAGACGAGACTAATGTGTCTGCACTTCAGGAACAAAAACGGAGGCGACCGTGGGGCTCTTCTCCATTTGGACAGCGCCGCAGTTCCCATTTTTATAAGCACCATGGCAAGATGACAAGAGACAAGAACAGCAGGATGTCTAATTGGTCAAGAAACCGAAATGTATCTCTGTGTTTGCTTTGTGAAGGAATAAAACAGCTACAGCTGAAGGTAAAACTAGAGGATAAAGAATATGTGCGTTATAAATAAACATCAACCCACTTTTTCTGAGTGTGCGCAACATCATTTTAAGTCGTGACATTGTGCATTTACATGCGTGTGCGCGTATGTTTACTCAACTGCCAAATGTTTGCCTCCAACCCCCTCACCTACACACTTGAAAAAATGTTCTTCTTATTCATTTTAATCAATGAATATATCCTCCTGCATCTGTCTATAGGGATGCATATTTTGATGGTTGAAATCCAACCACCTAAAAAGTCTCAGTGTACTCACTACATTAATAGATTGCTTATATCAACCTCATTACCCATGTGAAAGTAATCACAGCTATTTTGGATGTGTTTTTAATCGCTAATTTATGGCAGGGACATATTTTGATGGTTCCATGGTACCCTATCCAATAAATCGAGTGCTCTAGTTATTGATGTTTGAGAGCTTCAGGACAAAGATCGCAAAAAATATGGGCATAACACAAATGACTAAAGCCCGCATATGCAGAGTGGCAAAGTATACATTTCTAATGAGTAGCAAAATATGACAGAACAGCAGATCTGACCACCAGGCAGTGAATTTGACACCTGCCCTCTAAATGAGGCAGGCCTAATTATGCATGATAAAAAATAGTCTGAAGATTGTTATCATGTAATCTAGTGGTTTCCCCCCCAATGGGGAAGTTAAGGCAAAGACATAGAGACAATGAGAAGTGGCAAAATAAATGAGTTGTAATTTCCTAGTGAATTTTCATTGGGATAATGCAGTGACTCCACTTCTCCAGTCATCCCCTCTAAATTGCCTCTTTCACTTCCATTTTTGTTTCTACTTTCAATTACTTAAGCATTACTGCTGAGGCGAAACAGAATTAAGCAAGTCATTTACAAAAATCTTCGTCTTCTTTTTCATCCCCACAAACGCACATGCTACGCGCCACCCTTTCATAATCACATTGCAATCATATGCGTGTGAACCATCATATGGGAATATTGAATATTAAGTGCACATTAATTCCCAGCAAAGAAGAATATGAGATGAATTAATCATGGTTGATATGCGGTCTTATCCTCGCCTCTCATCCGCACTTATGATGCTCGCCAGGAAATAACCATCAGCCAATGACATATGCCTGGATTTGTGCAGTCTGTAGTATTGGTACAAATTATAGGAAAAGGTACTGCATCTATATATATATATATTGTAAAACTGCACTTACAATAAATCATACGAGTACTTTAAAGCATACACATTCTAATGGTTGCATACATGCAAGTTCACTCTGGCAAACACTAATGAAACCAAATGCAAGAAGACGTGTACGCAAAGAGCCCGTCTGTTTGTTGCGTCACTCGGTAGTAGTACCGTAGTATTCCTGCCGACAGCAAAATAGGATTGAGACCGTTTTTTGTGGGGGGGGGGGGGGGGGGGGGGGGGTTGAAGAAATATTATAATGAATACGACCATGGGTTGTGCTTAACGAAGTCCAATCTATTGAATTTAGTAAAGGACACGTGACTGGGGGCCTTTAAAGCACTTTCCATCCTACGGTGGACGTAGCCTTAGAGACAGGCTCACAGTCTGATCATTTAATAAGAATCACTCATCACGTCTTCATCTTTGTGCTGCATGGCTCTCCCTCTTCAACCCGGTGGCCCCCCGCTTGCTCCTAATAACCAATGATGAGTCCTCCACACTTGAGCACCCTCTCACCAGACACCCACGGAGACCCTAACACACACATGCACGGAGATGACAGCCATCTGCAGCGCAATTAATAGTGGCGTCTACGATATAGAAATGCAGAATGAAACCGTATGACTGGAAGCTAACAGTATCTTTGCCGGTGCAGGATACAGATACCCTGAGCCAGGTTAGAGAGTTTCAAAGTACGGTTTTAAGGCACATTTCAAAGTGAGGTTCAAAATTGTGTCAGGGATTCCAATGAAGGCTTAGAGATCACTGTAAAGGTTTGCCTGTTAGAGGGTTAGATTTCTTGAAGTATACTTTCAACATACTCTTTAAAGATTGGTTTAAGATTAGTTTTAATTTGGGTTTCATGCCCGGGTCACAGTTTAAACTTATTCATTGTCATTGATGGTGATAGATGTGAAATCCATTTGAACTGGGACAATGAATGACAATCATGGAAAGGCTTTTGCTCAGTGTTTGTTCATTTTAAAGTATTTTTTAAAAAAGTTTTTAATATAATTGTATTATTATTTGTAAATTAAATTCTGAATTCAAGATTTGCAGGTATTAAATTAGGTTTTCAAGTCACAGGTTTGATCTCAGTCTCGAATTGGGTTTGGAATTGAAGTTACCGTTTCAAATGAAGGCTAGAACTTCAAGCTGTGGTTAAAATGATCTGATATTGCATTCAGGTTGAAATGCCAACAATGAAGAGCTCAGTATTTGGGCGTCAAGTGTACAGCTTCCTTGAAAGTGAGCTGGCCATCTTTCAGCAGTGCAGTAAGTGAAGGCCGAGATGGCAGCAGCTAACCCAAATGGAGCTCCATTTTCCTCTCAGAAAGAAGGATGAGCTGCAGAATGAGGGCACACACAGACGGTGGAGGTATGACTGAGAGTGGGAATCATAAAGGCGAGGTGGACGCGGGGAGAAGGGGGGGAACAGACATGACCACGCAGCCAGCATACTGATGCTGCAGGCAGGCAACCCAGTGTACGTGCAGGGTACTGTCAACGCCAGCTCCTCCCAAAAATAAAGTCCAGAATTTGCGTGGTGCTTTGACCTAAAAGTTAAATTTGTTTCATGATGGAACTGGTAACCATTTTACTAACAAACAAATGGGTTTTCCACATTGAAATGCATTGAAACACCATTCATCTACAAACAACATCCTACATCGGTCTGTTTTGATGAGTTCTATGTATGCGTATATGCGTATCTACTTCACAATTTATACTGCAGCAAGTCTGTTGAAAAGTCGCTCCAATCACAGAAGATTTTTGCTTCAGTATCAAATGTCCCTAAGGAACAGACCACCTGGTATGATCAGTACTTCGGCCTATTTAAGCTTTCAAACTGAAGTTATGGTTTTAAATATAGGTTTAAGGGTAGGGAGTTCAAGTTGAGATTTCAATGGGATTCAAAGTCAGAATGTCCCAATTTCAGATTTTTCTACCAAAGTCCAGGTCACTTGATATTGAGGGTCCAATGATAGAGACACAATCCAATACTTATGCGTAATAAGGAGAAATAAAGCACAAGCAAAGTATTATAAGTGTGGTAATGTGTCTATTTTAGCATGTGTTTGGTTCAATTCATTCTTTTCAGCCTAGTTGGGATAGTAATTTTACGTCCATTTTTCACATCATTATAATAGGGTTTACAGTTCAAAGCCAGGGTTGGGAACGAAGCGTAAATAACTTGGCAGCCAGCCTGAAGACCAAAGAAAAGCAACACAAGCGCATGAACAATGAACACCCAAAAATCCCATCTACTGACGACAAAGTAGACCTGTTCGGCATTATTGTGATCAATGCAAGGACAAGCAAAGAAGCATTCATAGAAAATGCCGATTTTCCAGCCCTTCTCTAACATGCACTGGTCTGAAATGTAGCAACTTTATTCAAAAGCAGCTCGCTGAATCTCTGGAGACATCCTGGCAAATGCTTTAATGCAGCATCCTACACAAACAGCCATAACAGTCCTGTGATGAGACACCTCCCGGGCCCGACGCGTCTGCTCGGAAGGCACGCTGCACCGCAGGGACAGTCGTCGTTCGGCCGAGCCGAACCGAGCCTGTCCGCGGCCATTTCCCTGCTCTTTAATCTCAGCGGGACCGCTGCGGAGCAACCGGCGCGGCACATTCTATTAATGTAAAGTGGGGCTTGAAGGCTCGTAATTTATTGGCTGTGCAGGTTTGCCTCCGCTACCAAATACTTCCCTTGACACCCTAAGCTTTCTCCATCAAGTGAATCCTGTTGCAGTGCCATTGACGATGATGGAAGTCCAGTCCATTTTAACAGTGAAGGTTGCAATGCAATGCTATGCTATCATCTCAACAACAGTGAAGTGATTACAGTCATTCTATACTATGCATCAATACTAGTTTCGGCAACAGAAAAAGTCATTTTACAAACCAACTAAATTACCACAGACACAACAAGGAATTTGAACTTCTCTACAACAAACAGAATTTCCCCCAAAAAAATGGCAACAATTGATTTTTTGTTAAATTCCTTATTGGGTAACGTTAGTTCCTTTTTAAGACTCCTTTCTACTTTTTACACTTTTAAAAACACCTAACAATCCCAAGCATTCATCCATAGGCACTGAACTTCTCTACATGCCAGAACTTTCGCCGGAAAATGGTTATCCATCACAAAAAGGAGCTGGTTGAAGGTGGCGTTGCCAAAGGCCTTGTGTACATGTGAGGGAAGTTGCCGCAGGAATAGCTCAATAAAAAGCTAGTTCCCCCCAATTTTATAATAGGTCATTAAACCCAGAATGTTTTGCATGAGCTGCGCTGGAGTGCGGTCACCAAGAACATCAATGTCTGATGTACAATAGCTTACGCCGGGACAGACCGTACACTTTCAGCAAGTTCTGTTATAGCCACTTGTTCTGAGCCGGAGGGGAGGTGATGAAGTGGATCACTTGGGACACTGTTCTGCTGTTCAGGGCTGTGACGACATGCCAGAACTTCCTATGGTCGTCAGCAATGCCACGAGGACAGAATTGCACTTTGGCTTGTGCAAATCATGCCTCGGGGGTTGCCGACTATTATATATTCCGGCAGCTTAAGTGCGGCATTCTTCGCCAGCGTGTTCGCCGTGGGCCCATTGTTTACAGGGCCACTGTCTGGGTCTCCAGTGTGGCAGCAGGAAAGAGGAATCATTGGCAGAGTGTTTGTATAATAACTTGGAAATACTTAGTGTGTGTCACAGCATTTGGTCAATTGAAAATGTAAAAATCAAAGTTCTTTTCATCTAAAGAATTGTTAGCAATATGTTTTCATTTGACTTTGAATCTTTAAATAGGAGTTTTTAAGCTTTTTAATAAAATTGTTATTTAAACAATATATTCTTTTAAAAATGGTCTTTGTTACCAATATTTCAATCTTGTTAGACTGTGTTAATGTGGGTTATGCCAGCATCAAATGAGTTAGGAAAAAGACGAGCTGAGAAGAGTAGCAGAGCATAGAATTAGTTATTGCCAGGTTAATATTAATAATGCTATAGGGTGGATGAGGGTATGTGTGTGTTTGTGTGTGCGTGTGAATGTGTGGGTGGCGGGACAGTGGGGGGCTAACTGGTAATCCATCCCTCACTATTAATTATTGAGACCCTTTTCTTAGTGTGTGTATATGTGTGTGATTGTGAGTTAATTATGTGTATAATTTATGAACAGTTGCAGTCAGCTCCCCTTTAGTGAGGTCAATGGCCACCCTGAGTAAAGAACACTGTGCTGCCGCTGTGTGTGTGTGTGTGTGTGTGTGTGTGTGTGTGTGTGTGTGTGTGTGTGTGTGTGTGTGTGTGTGTGTGTGTGTGTGTGTGTGTGTGTGTGTGTGTGTGTGTGTGTGTGTGTGTGTGTGTGTGTGTGTGTGTGTGTGTGTGTGTGTGTGTGTGTGTGTGTGTGTGTGTGTGTGTGTGTGTGTGTGTGTGTGTGTGTGCACATATAATTTGATTACCTAACTAAGATGTTGGAAGTAGTGTGTCCCAATGCAGTAATGAACACTTATTACTTAAAGAGACAGACAACACAATCATGTGGATCTCAGTGGGGGATATAAATTACTAATAAATTGGGAGAGGGGTCATTTTTGAGATGTGTATTAGTGGGAAAAAATGTAAATGAAAGTCAGTATTTCCAGGAAGTGGCTGACTGAGATAGGTGCAGACAATTCGGCAATGCTGGCACTATTTTAGCCAGTGAGATTGAGGTATCCCAAATAACCGACTTTTCTTGTTATGTCATTAATACCTACAATAATATAGACTATAGACCTATACTTTAGTATAATATACTATATTGTTTCCTTTTGAAATAAAAAAACAAATGATTAAAATATGTTTTCCCTTACACAGGAAAAAAAAGTTCAAATAAACACTGTTTTAGACCCGAGTTTGACACCCTGGGTTTAAACAGACATACAAACTCTTATGAAAATAAATGTGTTGCCACAAAGTGCATTTAATAACTTGCCCTCCTGGTGATGTTTGATCTCTCAATTCTGCTGGCTTTGGGTTCATCTGCTCAACGCCGGCTTATTAGAAAACGTGACAAATTGACGGAAAGTGTGGAAATTTTGGTGTCCCGGTCCCTAACTGGCTAAAACGTTAATGAACACCCACTCAAACTATCGCTTAGCCTAGCATTTAGCCTACCGCCTGGCAAACAGCCGCTGTCATGGGAACACTAACGAAGGGCAGCTTAAGAGAGAAAAAAAAACAACAAAAGTGAGTTTAATGGGAGCTCTGAGATAAGGCGCATGTGGGTGGGTGGGTGTGGGTCCACGCACGAACGCACACACTGTGCCTGTGACAGGCTCTTCTGCTTCCACTGTAATTAGACAGGAAGGAGTGCATGTGGAGAATGAGCTAACTAAGTGTCCACGTCAATACACCACTGTGAGAGTCAGTCTGGACCTTACAGAGATCCATGGTGGAAGAGGAAGATGAGGAAGAGGAGGAGAGACAAATTAGAGCACGGCCAAGATTCGGAGGGGGAGCAGCCACCAAGAAAAATGTGCTGCAGTGAGAATGAAAACATACTGTAAAACCATCTGTCCGAGTATGACAAGTAAAATATGAATTCTGTGTGGAGAACTAGGCTACATGTCTAGCCCTTTTCTTGTTCAGATGGAGGTGAACTAATGGACCAGTCTCTACCAATATGACAGAAAAAAATAATATATGGTTCACATAAAGGTCATGGTAGAAAGTATCACGCTTTGGTGATTCACAAATTCATCTACTCTTAATTTTTTTTTCAGCAGAACTTACTTTATTGCTAAAAAGCAGCTTCCTTACGGGATGCGGGAAAAAGACAATCGCCAGTGTTTTGAGAACCAGTAAGCAACAGATGCTCTCGTTTATTATTATATCTAAATTTTAATTCCAAATATTCTCCTAACATTGATTCCAAAACATTTAGACGTTATTCAAACTCACAACTGTCGCATGTTCTCTATGTGCCTGTGTGGGTTTTTCCTGGGTACTCCGGGTTCCTCCCACATCCCAAAAACATGCATGGTATGTAGGCATGATTGGGCGCCAATCATTTTGCGGAATGGAAAATCAATGAATGTATACTTTACTTATGGACATCTCTTACAGTTTTTGAGTCAGTAGATAGAGACTGCAGTAAGTAACCGGTGCAAAATCCATCTTCAAAACATCACACACAAAAAATACTCAGCTTTAACCTTCCTTCACGCTTCAAAATTCAAACACACTTAAACCTATTAAAATGCACTTAAACCCCACAGTGTAATTGCCAGAAATGAATCTGTATGCATTTACTGCCAAGGCTGATGTACTTTCTCTTCCATAGCAACAAAACAGTTATCTTTTCAGCCTTGGTTTAAATGTATCTTATCAGAAGACTATTTTCAATCGTTATAATCTTTAAAAAAAAGTCTTAGGGTGACATAATTACAGAAATGAATAAGAACACTACAATTCTTGTATAAGAGTTATACTTTTTTTTTTCAAAGTACCACATATATGTATTATAAACCCGATGGATTTTTCTTTCATTAAATCTTATAGGAACAAAACCACAATATTATCTACATGTTTAATTGTATTTTTTGATTTTTTTCCAATTTGATAAATTTTTGGAACCCATGATTGCCCCAAAAATGGTCTGACTGAATGCATTTTAATAAAATCCAAGTTATTGGTAGCATCATATTGATATTTTGAATGGTTGAATGAATTCAATGATGAAGATTAATGATTTTCTGAAGCCAAGCTGGCCTACAACATTATGAATAAACGTGCACACATGAAGGTCCCTCCCTTGCTTACTGCAGGGTTTCGCGTGTGAATTCATTGGTGGCACTTGGGCGCGGCCATTAGCATTCATAACAGACAAATGGATTTCAATGTGTGGCTTAATTCAAATGACTTTTGATCACCTTAATCAATTAGATGTGGTTTCATCCAAAATGAACTGGTCCGCATTGGTTGGCGTGCGTCTATTTAGAAGAAAGCCACACCGGACATTTTAATTTCCTCATCAAGGTGACGGATGGAAGGATATTTGCACCCTTTCTCCCACACTTGTGCGCAAAGACACGTGGCACGCACGCACACAGTTATTACATTCCCTTTATTAAATATCCCGGCGGCCCCTTAATGGACAAATAGCATCTGATTCTATCAAGTCGTGTGTGGAGGACGCAAAGAAGGGGAGGAGGAGAATATTAACCAGGTCCTCGGCAGAGAGGAGAATATGTCACACCCAGCAAATGAGTAATTCCCAAACTGATTGATTGTGCCGTGGAGTAAGCCAGAAGAGAAGAAGAGCGACTGATAAAAGAGGCCATAAATGTACCGAGAAGTGGAGGTGATTGGAGGTGATGAGGATGAAATGGGAGGAGGAGAGAACGAGAGAGAACGAGAGAGAACGAGAGAGAGAGACCATGCTGACAAGCTTGCTGGACCTTTGACTGGCCGAGTATTCTTCACATCCTGACACAGCAGGCTTTTTTTTTAACTGGAGAAATTGATAGGGCAAAGGTCACTCGGGTTGGAAAACTATTGGACTTATTTTCTTTCAAACAGAAACACAACAAACTGCAGTTGACTGGAATATTGTAACATGATGGCTCTCAAAATGTGCTATGAACAGCACTTCCTCTTTTGTTAGGGATTTGCACTTTGGGCATTTTCCCTTGCATGTTATACATGAAAAATAAACATGATTAAATTCAAATGTGTGGTTTATTAGGGTATGCTCACTACAATGTTGATGAAATAGCCTTTTTGACAATAATATTACATATCAGCAATCATTTATAAGACAATATATTGCCTACTTTGCAATGTCCTACTGCCAAGTGTCTTTGAATGTGCTCCATTCTATAAAATGTTTGAAAACCAATGGTAGAACAACCAATAACTCCTGTATATTTTTGACGCACTCATGTAAAGAAAGGAGCAAAGCCAGCCTGACACGTGCAAGTCAATGGTTGAAAGAGGGTGGGGGAAGCCATAAATATGGAGATTGAAACACTCCCCCTTTTGGGTGCAGTAAGAGAGCAATGCGTCTTGCACACAAGCAGATATCGACGAACGAGAGGAGACACCGCCAGTGATGGAGAACAATTGGTGACTGATGTTAACCGACCGCTTTTAGCCATTCTGCTGCAATGAGTTATTGATCAGCTCGCTGGGACATACCCGAGAAGAATATTTCCCCTGAAGAGAGAGTGCCGCAAAGAGGAAACTTTTCTTTTTAAACACAGCTCAGTGGTAAGGAGGTATTGTTTTGGTGTAAGTGAACAAGTGGCTGTTGAGTTAAATTATGGAGATTCAAATAACACCCAAGCCACTTATCCATTCCCTAACAGTGTCTATTGTTTGTAGAAACGGAGGGCATTTTGGCCTCAAGCGTTTTAACTTGACTAACTCACAGGTTATAAACTAGAAAAGTCATTACTAACTCATCTTAAACAACTATAATACAATTTTAGATTGGATATCCATTTTTTGTATTATATAAGTCCTATTGGATATAAAATTTGGTTATTTTGGGCATGGGAGAGTAGAATATTTGGATTTTAAAGATGGACTCTAGTTCGACTTTCTCTATTTTTATTTAAGATTTAGTAAATTGACTCGGGGAGAAAAAAAATACATGCTTTGAATGTAGATTATTTCCAATTTGAAGGTTAGAATTTAAAATGCCCAACAATTCTAGAATGACCCAGTTGCATATGTGATGGTTTATAGCTCAGAAAGGTATACTGGTTAGGCTCCAGCTCACCGGCGAGCAAAATGAGAAGAAGCGCCATCGGAAATAAATGAATGGGTGGCATATGTTTGATGATTGTTGTGCGTCTCTGTTGATGAACTGAGAAGTTGAGCGTGATTAAATGAATGCCATACAAGAAGTGATACGCTGCTTTGGATGTAATGGGAAAAGGAAGAAAAAGCCACAAGCAGACATTTAATTAAAAATATGCAAATCTGTCCACAGATTGGTGGCTATCAAATTTAGCTTAACAGCAAAAAGAGGAAAAACATTTTTTGTGACCATGTTTTGATTGCAGCAATTTGAACCAATGAGTAAATTGCAATGAGATGACGGATTTATATTCAATAGGAACCAGATGAAGTGGCGTGGGCATTTGATTAAGATGCCTTTTGGGCAACTTCCAGGTGAGGTGTTCTGGGCAGAACATAATGTAGGAAAACCTCAAAGAAAATCCAGGACAAGATAGCCTGGGTCTCCCAATATATATATTAAGTGAAGTGGCTACGAGAAGGAAAATATCTTTTTGAAGCCTATGGGGAAAAAATATCATAAGCAAGTCTTTTCCGAGTCTCGACTGTACATTTAGGGGGAGATTTTTGAAAAAACGCTGAGTGGCCATGCCATTCCCTTGCGTCCAATTACAGCCATCAAAACCCAAAAAGCTATCGATCACGTTGACCCCTGCTGCATGTGTGGGCACACATGTAACTTATCCAGCCATGAGCCGACACAGCACTTGACCCCTCTTGACCTCCGTGTCTGTAATAATAACTCAAGTGTCATGTGACAAAAAGTCATCTTTTTCCAGGCAGGTTTCATCTTGCTCATTATAATGTTTATTACGCATTATGATATCCGCACTGAAGGGTTGCCGTGCTCTTGAGTCCCATGCGTGCTTCACCCTTGTTAATTATTCATAGTTCACATCTACATATGCAAATGCACTGATGTTAAGAAGAGTACAGCGGAGGAAACTGAGCGATTAAATACAAAAGGAAAAGAATAAGCTTTTTTTTTGGTTTGATTTGCTGACATGTCTTTTTTATCAATGTTAAAACATTTTGGGCATATTGTAAAAGAGTCATTTTGCTGTCATTTTCCTTACCACCCTGTTACTGAAACCTATTGCCATATGGCGGAAAATAATTTTTAAAAAATGTTTTTACATGACCTACAATACTCAGCAGAAATTACATCATCAAGGTAATGGCTTGAGCGCAGATAGACCTAGGGTAAGCCTGTCACATGTGTTCAGCCATAATGAACCATATAACTCACAGGAAGGTATTATATTTCCTCAACTTGCACGTTTTTGAGCTACAAGCCATCATTTGCAGTCCTTTTGTTTCCTAATCTAGGAGCCAAACTATGATCTAAGAGCACAAGTGAC
This sequence comes from Stigmatopora nigra, assembly GCF_051989575.1. NCBI lineage: Eukaryota > Metazoa > Chordata > Actinopteri > Syngnathiformes > Syngnathidae > Stigmatopora > Stigmatopora nigra. Next base: position 6,927,568 of record NC_135512.1, read on the forward strand.
AGCCAAGTACATAAAAAGCAGTAGATATTTCTGAAATGAATGTCAAATAAAATACAAAAAAATGCTAGCGCAATTGACCTGCTACAAAGAACTACTCCAGAACCTCCGCTCCACTGATTCGACCAAGCCAAAGGAACGCCAATAAACAAGTTTGCAGTACCACTACGAGTGAGCTGGTGTCTGACATTCGTGGCTAGTTCACGGGAAAAGCTGGGCCGTTGCTTGCTGACAAGGAGTTGCACTGGCAAAGGATTATGGGTAGAGGCTGACAGACCGCAAGCGGCGGCCCATTAGAGAACGCGCTGGGTAGCCAGTGTGCCGCTCTGCTTCCTGTCTGCGCTCGCCTCCTCCCAGAGCCTTGATTAGGGCTTCGGGGAGGAGGAAAGGCGAGGATGCTGAAGGGCAGTAGAGACCGAAGAACGGAAAAGACAGAGGAAAGACAAAGAGTGGCCAAAGAAATGATATGTAGTAATACAGAAGAAGAGATATGTGGAGAGCAACCTATTTTTGTGTTTATATGCAAGTCAGAATTGCCGTTTTCTTCGTAAAACTTCAAATCATTGTCCTGCACAACAAACTTTATGAACATTTTCACTCTAATCCAGAAACACGAGTACAATTGTGTACCTAAAACAGCTTAACTGACAAATCAGATAGTGCTATTTTTTCCATTTACACCTTATTTAATGTGTCAATCAGCTATCAAGACATGCTAATGAAGGAGAAGGGTTGTCCATACTGTGTCACCCTGTAATATGCTTATGTGTCGCAGAAACCTGGTTATTATTAGTATTTGTTTATCCTACTGCAATGTGGTGTTAATAGCTGTTGGGGGGAAATAGTCAACCCTTGGACCTGCACAAATGGAACAACAGACAAGTGTTCTTAAATGATGAATGAGAATAGCTATACATTGAAAGAGAATTACTAGTCAACTAAGTAGCAAATGGATAACATGAATAAAGGTGAGAGTGCATTTGGTTTCTTAGTTTGTCGCCATTATACGAGATGGGCCTCTACAACGTCCAACTACTGCCACCTTATGCCTTAAAACTGGGCCCTCTAAAAATCCAGAAATATAAATATATAGTTTACAATTACAATTTACATCAGTCATGGCAGAGAGAACACGTATACTTCATCTTAAGTAAATTTCAGTTTTTGTTGTGCGAAAATAGTGCCTCATCATAACAGCTGTCAGCAATTGAAAGTGTCACTATCGCCAAAAAAGGGATTGTACTATATAATGTGACGGCACGGTTGGCTACATGTATTTTGACAGGCGGCTTTGTTACCAGATGAAAAGCATCTTTTACGTTCTGCTTCCATCCTCAGCTAAGTGCTTGTGTAGAGTGTTGTTACCCAAAGGGGGGCAATGGGGTCCGCCTGTGATGTCTGAAGGAAAAATGTGCTCTTTAACGTGCCTTTTGGACCACCTGAAGGCAATTCTCTGCCTGTAACCTTTTGAGCAAGTATCCAAAAACTAAATGCTAGTAAACTGATGATATTTTTATTAAGTATTTTCTATGTAGCTCTATTAAAAATGCAATATAATTGGTAGGAATGAGATGTAGAATGTCCTAATTCAACTTGGTCCATGGACTGCATTGACTAGAACTACTGCATGGGTTTCCTTTAATACATTCTATATTGATTAATTTATTTGATTCTTCTAATGGAATAATAGTTGAATAACAATACGATGTTTTTAGCCGATCCAAATTAGCCTTGTTTGCAGGTTAGTACTCCTTGTCAATTTTACAGATTGGCTCGCAGGTGACAAGAAGAGGAAGGAAGGCGTGTCATGAGATTTTGAAGGTTTAGCGCAAATCCGACCATTATTTCGCCTAAGCCAAAGCTTTTCACCGATCTGCTGTGGGTTATCTGATTGCACGCAGAGAATATCCTCATAGTCTCCGTTGCAAATTGGACGGCGAGACGCCTGAGAGGAACCGGGGCGAGGGGGACGGCTGGCAATTAGAAGATACCTTAAATTCTTTAGCTCATTAAAAACTGTCCTCTGTTTCTTTTCGGTCACCAAAAAACGTGAATGTTTTAACTCCCCCGCTGATGAAGCTCAGGGAAAATCAAACGACTTGTACTCCGCCGCTTGTTAGCGAACGGCTTCTGTCAGGTTGTATTAGACGGGGGGGTATGAGAGCTTCGCGGCACAAGGACTCATTTAAGGCATCAAACCGAATGAGAGTAAATGTTTTTGCCAAATAGCCCCGAGCCGTCGTCGAGACTTATTAGTTGGTGAGGGCTGAGATCTAACGGAGGAACGTCAGCATCTGTGGTGTTGCACTAAAAGCGGAACTATGACTTTGCTGTTTGGATCTGTAATGACAAACCTGCCATGGGATTTGGTGGCAATTCCTTCTCACTGTTTGTTCCGGTCCTTTTTTTTCTATATAAATGCCGGGGTGAACAATGGATACTGTTCCACATACTTACATTTAAGGAAAATAATCCAAATTACTTTTATGATCTTAGGAGAGTCAAGGGATTCAAATCTGAGAAAATCAATGAAAACAATCAAAGTTGTAGGGTACATTCATTCATATTTTAATATTGTGTTAGCCAAGGGAATATATAGATAAATTTGAATTGAATTGAGAACAACAGTTATATAAGCCTGACCTGTATATATGAATATACATATATAAATATATATATAGCTCAGGGTAACATTACTGTTGAGTTTTGGGCCTTTTATACCCGCTCTGCACCCAATTAGAGCTACAGCAAGCAGCTAAGCAGTGTGGGTCCAATGAAGCTTGTCTCTGGTTCTGTCCAAATATGACACCCCAGCTCACCTCATACTTAGAATTGTGGACAAACAGGGACCGCTCAGCTCTTCTTATAGAAGCCAATTGTAACGATTCCGCTATGCCTATGTCTATATATAGGTTTTCTTTTTATTTTGGGCTGCACCTAAACTCATCCTTTGCCATTGATATTTACTGGGAGAATGGTAGCAATCATTTGCTGTCAACTTATCCTAGTCAAAATAGATTGGACATCTATTATTGTCATTCCCAGAGAACCAGATAAAAGGGACTCACTTCTATTTTCTAAGCAAATTTCCAGGATATACACATTATTTCAAAACTCAGTCCCAGCCTTGAGGCTCTCCAACCCCGCACTCAAATGGAGTGGCCTATTGCCATCAATCAATCCCTAGAAACTGAGAAATGTAGAAACATCAGAACTCATTCATCACATATACAAAGCAATAGACATGCACACACACACACAAGTTAAACATACAACTCTATCCACTAGAGGAACAACAACAACACAATCCCCATCTCGTGCCCATTAACGCCGAGGAAGGCATTACAACATACAAGCAGATCTAATCCTCAGTGTGGTATAAGGATTTAGACGACAATGATGATACATGCTAGAGCAAAGAAGACTATGCCGGTGACCTTTCACAGTGAAGACGAGGAGGCGGAGGAAGATGTCGACTATAGACGGCAAATGGCACAAATGTGGGGGTGGTTGGAAGACATGACACTCTGTATGAATCTTGTTCACTCTCTCAAAATGGCATGCCTGTAAAAGTTCTTACTAGCTGTGTTGTTACCACCATAAACGTACGCTACATATGGAGGAAAAACTAATGAAACGGATAACCACAACAATCATTCTTTGCTTTATTAGCCAAGAGAAACAACACGTTTTCTCACTTAAAGTCCACTTTCATCCTATAAAACAGTACCTAATACCTAAATTAGTACTGATGTTTCAAAACAGTTGTCTTAAGAAATAAACATGTTTTCGTCCATTAAAGGAAAAAAAAAATCATGGCCCGCAGCAACTTCTTCAAACTGTTACATGTAGTGCAGTTCTTAATTGCTTGCTTAACACCATTTGAACGCTTAAACGTGCTTATTTGCAGCAACAGAAAGGGGAGGGGGACTAGAACTATAACTTAAGCCGTTACCATGGAAGGGTGAGACTCGCAGAGAAATGGACTCGGGAAGTAAGAGAAATGGAAAAGGCTGAAATTAAGATGCTTAATTTCCTCTAGCGTTTTTGTTGCTCGGTGGCTTAAAAAACGCTTTTGCTCTCTCCTTCACCCCCTACACCCCTCGGGCTGACAGAGACATGAGAGCCAGTGACACAAGTTAAGTGATTCCCAGCCTCAGAGGCCAAAAATCCCACTGGCACTATGCACATGCGAACATGTATTCGGAAGACTCCTCGGATTCTTGTTTATTTCAAATTCATCGATTTCCTCCTACTGTTTATTTTAATGTGGGAAGCCTCGGCATCAGTCTAGACGCACACTCATACATGTCTGGTGGAAATGGAATGGTTCCTGAAGACCTTAGTGTCCTCTGTTAGTACTGTACACCCTTCGCCTTAGATACACCTACACAATGAAATGGGATACAATCCAGGAGCTGAGTTAACTGCAATGTAGAATATTTTTTAAACTAAAGAAAAAAATGCCATGCTAAAAGCTTGAGACTGCAATCCAAATGAGGAAAAAAATACTTATTTGGAATGAAGAAGTGGTGCCCATCGTTGGCTGAAAATAGGCTCCCTATGAGCCTACTAATAATAATAATAATCGGACATAGGCCCTCTCGTCATTATCAACAACAAAAGCCTACTTGTCATCACACCCAGAAACTGCACATGACAAAATTGGTAGTGCTTCTCCATAAAGTGCGTTTACTCGGCAAAAGACCGAAATAACTGATAGTTACGGACTTATATTTGTGAATAGTGAAGATAGACGATTCAGAAAATGAATTAATGGGAAAGAGAAGTAATCAAGAAGAAGAAAAATACTTCAGAAATCAATTAATCACTTATCTGGATCTTTGTTTTGAACTCTTGGTAACAATAAAGCTTCAAATACCCTGCAAATACTATTGCTATGTTATTTTTGAATAAGGTTTTGCAATGTAAGTCACCCAACAAGAGTACGACATTTATCTGGGCCTCGATGAGAGAACATCAACAGTTAAGTGACATAGCTTTTGTTACTAAAAGTACATTAATGTCGGACCAGATGGGCACTTATTTACGTCGTGGATGTCTCGCAGGTTTTCATCAAACTGCCCAATAGTTGCACTTAAACTCAAGAAAGTAATTTTTCTCATCTCTGCTCACACAAAGCAGACTATTTGTATACAGGCCATTAAAAAGTCAATTTTTCATATGCCCCCTTTAAAGTGCCCTTACCGTTTGTACGTTGCAGATGACAGCGCGTTATTAAATGTGTTTAAACTCATCATCAACCCTGATGGTGGCTTTGCAGCTTTTACAGCTTTGACCTTAAAGCGTAGCCGGCAGCAAGATGACACACGCCCTCACCCTTCAGTAGGTTTTTTTTTTTCCCTTCTCTTTCTCCCTTTTGCTGCTTTTATTGTACGCCGTGATCCGAGCACTCCATTTCAGATCGAGTCACTTTGAACTTTTCATGACAATGTATTCCTCTGGACCTTTTTTTCTATGTCATGGCTATGATTTGTCATCTAAAAAAGATACTAAGAGCAGCATAGATCCATGCGGATCTCCTTCCCAGATGGAGGGATCGATGAGAGAACGTGAGAGTCAAAATGATGGAAAAGCACGTATTAACTCCTTCTATCTCCTCCTAATCCCCACTCACTCAATTTTGCTGAAAAAAAAAACTGCGAGAGTGCAATGCTATTTTTTCCAGAACAAGAATGAAACCGCTGAAAAGCAGCTTAAAGTGATGCAACGTAAACAACACAAGTTACTACAGAGGCACTCTCTGAGACACTTGTGACTGTCCCGACATACAATGTTTTGAAATTCCAAAGCCACTCAAGGAACTAGTTTGTGCAGCTCCATAAGAAGTTGTCAGTAAACACAACAAGGCATGCCAGGTTACCATTGTTCTTATTGTTTTTAATTGGATGCTTCTGTATTTGTCCTTAGAAATCTTTTTTCCAACAAAATCCACAGGGAATGAAGACAGAGCCACATATAGCAACCTAGTGATGATCCTTCTCCAAATAACTAATTGATCATATTAGTTGTTCTAGTTGTAAATAAATGATTTTTTTTTCTAGTTAAAGGTTCGAAATTCCAGGAATTTTACAAGTAAGAAACCAATGGAAGTTAACAGACATGACTACCAGATCTTTTAAAATGTCAGTGATAGTTTGAGTTAAACCTGGCACTAGTCGAAATCAATTCAAATTAAAATAATATTCGTAATAAAAACCAAGTATAACCATATTTTATACATTTAAATCCAACAAACAAGAAGTGACATGGAAATAGCTCAAAAACAACATCCATTTAAAAAAAACGAGCCCCCTCATTCTCTCATAGATGTCTGTTGACAAAAGTAGATTCTGATATTTATCCTTAACTATGACACTTTTTGAATAATAAGTTAATCATAATTGCCATTTCATTCATCACCCAGATATATTTCTGTTACCTTAGTGACACCAATTACTGACATATTTAACAAGGTTTTGTTTTGCAGAGACAGTGCAAATAATACGCAAGATTGTGATGTGTTTCGCAGCTATTTCTCCTTTTAGTCATGACAGCGCCAAACTCCAGTTTTCTCACCCATGCAGCTAAATGCTTGTCTTAAAAACACTTTTCTTTCCATACATTAAAGTATGAGATGCAAAAACAACCATGCATTGCTTTAGGGAATGAAGCCCTGGTTGGGTCTGCTGCGTATGAAATGTCGTTCTCGCATGGAAATGACAAAAGACAACCACAGAGCGGAAAAGCTGAGTTGCCATTTGAGCTCTTCAACTTATCTTTCCTCCTCACCACCCACCATTATCAGACTAATTAGGCTCATGAGTTCCTTTAAAATAATTTGCTACATGATTCTTTATCTCTATTTCATTTTTTCCCCTTTGAGATTGGATCATATTAAAATTTGACGAGCTAGCACAATAACTTCAAGTCATTTTATTATAGAGGTTATTTCAGTGGCTGCTATTGATAACAAGAGACATCCAATCCATTTTGCCTGGAAGGGACTGGCTGCAAATGGCGAGCCCTCCCACTGAAAACGGTTTGGACGTCTACTGCTGTCAAATGAGTTAAGATGAAGTAAACGAGGTAGATAAGGACGAAGCAGCAGTACAACTACTACAGTAGTATATAAAGCCTTTGTGTTCTGAGCCAATAGGCCTGCGTTGCCTCGTAAAAGGTTGATTAATGGCTTCACATGTCCTTGCCTGTGTATTAATTAGTAAAGCGGACGTGAAGTGGAAGCCACAGACGTCTCTTCGCTCGCTTTGCATTGTGATATATTTGCTCCCTTATGCAGGCACGTGCGTGTAAATCCATTTTTGATATACGATACACGGTGGCGCTCGGGCGCTTTGTTAGCAGCTCATTCCCCTCACCGACTCCTGACAAGCTCCTTCCATAAGTGGAAACGCCAAAAGCTGCTCAGTCAACACAATGTCATCGTTTCTTTTTGACAGAAGAGAAGAATAAGCCGCGTCTCCGCCACTTCTGATAGTTCCGCACCAGCCACACAAACGCAGCATCATCAGATTACATTCAACTTTAATGAGTCACGGCACGGAACTATCATGCAGTGAAAAGTGAAAAGAAATGCAGAAAGCGTGCAACAGGAGTGGTTTTATTTGACAAATCGGCAACCTTTCTTGTTGCCATTGACCCCGATAGACGTCCATTCCATTCTAACTGCAAGTGAAATGCTTGGGCACTAATTACCTGTTCTCAAACACAGTAGGAAAGACTCTCACCAGCCCAATCAAAACATAAAAATAAGGATGTCCCAATCCAATACTTGGAACTAGTCATTTAAAAAAAAAGGTTTATCATTTACCGGTCATATATTTTTTGTCCAAAAATACTGCCATTGGAATGGTTTCGACAAACTATATCCTGAAAAATATCGGATCCAATCGCAAGTGAGAAAATCTGGCTTCTGCATGTACACATTGTCGTTGTGTGTTGTCCTAATTGGACTTGACAGAGCCTTGCATAACACCAGTAGCCCATTAGTGTGTGAATGTGTCCGTGAATGTGTGCACACATGTAAAGTGTTTTGTGAGAGGTGTCTGTTCAAGGCGTTATATAAGTAAGGTTGCTTTGCTTAACAAAAACCATTATCCAGACCCACATTGACTAAGCAAAATTCACCATGTTACACCAAAACGGACTGATAAAAACACTGAAAAATCATGATGTATCATGATGGTACTCATGACCTCAGTGATAGTGGTTTCCCCTGTGACCGTCTTAGAAAACTTGAGTCAACTCTCACCAAAATGCAGGTGCTTGCAGGCGGCAGTCACTTGGGAAATCTGCGACGACGCTGACATCACAGTGCGCACAGATACTACACACTCACACCAGCATAGCGCATTGCATGAAGGCAGGCATGCGAATCTCAGCGACAACTTGCGATTCTCTGTGCATCAATAATGCAACGCGTCTGACAAGTAAAGGAACTCCTGCTTCTCGCTATGCATCACTCCGTCACTTCTCGCCCTTGCAGTCGCCTCTGTGCTTTACTTCTTTACCTCTTCTGAGATGGGTGAGAAAGCAAGTTGCCAATAGGAATCAGCAGTCGGGAATGGCACATGAAATGAGTGACATGTTGGGCCTCGTGGGATCTAAGTGTAACTAAATGTGCTTTGGGAAGTGTGTTTCATCCAGGCATTGGGCTGCTGCAGGCGTACAGTTGATTGAAATGTGTGCTGTAACCTAAGAGCACAGCACATACATACACACACAAAAAGTGCCAGTGGCCTCACTGAGTGTATGCTAGCCACTACAATGCCCTCACACTTGTCACTAGTCACTGTACCATGATGCAGTTTTCAGTAATTATATATAAAAACTAATGTAGAACACGTGATGTAGGTTATCAAGTATGCCTCAGAGGTATCTGAGCTCCTGATAGAACACCCAACTATGTCAAGGTACCAAATTTTCTGCACTACTTCAATTTTCTCAAAAGGCAGCAGTGCCCTCCATATGTGTATCGATCAATATTGGTAAATTATTGTATGAAATTCCCTTTAGCACAGCTCCATCTAGTTGATGTATAACACAACTCCTAATAACTATTATTATTATGGGTCTGCCTATATCTAATTTGCATGACATAAAACACCACATTGAGACAGATTACATCAGAAATTATCCAAAAGTCAGAAGGTTAAAATATGATCTGTAATTCTTGATGTTCAGGACCTTTTGACATACGAATGCGACTAACTTGTTTAAATTCTCAAACAAAGGCAGATGGGTGACTTTGAAGCGGAATTGGTTTCCAGCTGGGATGGCAGCGGGGCGTCACGGGGTTCCAAGGCGGACGGGGGAGGGTTTCATGACTTCTATTCAAAGGCGGGCGCTTAGGGGAGAGCATATGCGTGACGAGGGCAGAAAAGAAGATTCGCACATGGAGAGAGCGAGGGGGGGAGACAGAGAGAGGGTCTCACTTTCTCAGCGTGATGAGCACACATGCACTGGGTTGTTGGGTTGCTTTTGTTTCTTTTTTTAATATAAGAACTGCGCCAAAGTGGCAACCATGTCAGTGCTCAAAGTGATGTTGACAGGAGGGTTTTTTTTGCAATAGGGTATTATGCATTTGAGGCCTTTCAATATAAAGTTTATTTTCGTGATAGTATTATCAGGGGGGGCACATATTTGGGTCAAACATGCACGGAGGCCTATGGTAGAGTTTGGCTACAGTTCATTTAAATGTGTTCTACACACGCTCAAAAGCACAAAGCCACAGACCAAAAAAACTGTAATTTTAGGAAGAATGTCATCTCCTTTACTAATGAAAAAAAATCTATATTATTGTTTGGAGATACAAAAACACTGTCAATCCCCTGCAATATGACCTACGAAGTTTGTTTTGCGGGCCACATTGCGGCAAGTGGATCTCACATGTGCCTAACTATTTTGTTTTTGGCCCAAAAATTCAACTTAGTAGTTGCCAACATTGATGGTGCTGGGCATGCAACCCATTTTGACTTGAAGGATCATACATTCGCCCCTACCAGTCAAAATGGATTGGACATCGACCACCATCAATGGCACTGACCGATGTCAGGGGGCAAATGAAGGACAGTAGTACACACACTTGATCACACGACTCACAAACCTGGTTTTGTGGCACCCTTGTCGAAAATTCAAAGCGTTTAATCATGTACGTACATTATGAATGAGCTACCAAGTACCCGTCAGATCGCATCAGACCCCCTAGTGCACATATGACACCCCTTGGCGTAGACGATTCTTATTGGTTCTAAAATGGAATGCAATGCGAGATTTTAATTCGGCACATTTTGAGGATACTGACCAAGAAAACAACGCAAGGCCTGGAAATGCCACTCTGACCTCCCTTTGTACAACATGCTTGTTCGGCAAAAGAGCATTTGCAAAGAACCAATGCAGCTGAAGCTGCGTATGTCATGCTTATCTGCATGCATTTGCATGAATTAGTTTCTCCAGCTTCCTTCTTCCCCAATTGCCATGTGATTGCTTGCCATGCTAAAATTGAGTGAGGCAGCCGCATTTTCACCTACGCACACACACACAATATGCTGAAAGAGAGTATGTGCGAGAGTGTATCTGCATATTTGCGCATGTGACAGCGTATGTAATCATTTCGGCAAACACAGATTAATAATAACCTCTACAGGCACCATTTGTGTTTGACTCGCACATAGTGGCGACAACCATTCAAATGATGGAATAAAAGCTTCAGCCATATTCTTTCAATTTCAGCTTGTTTTTCCTTCTCAAATCTCAGCTACCTCTAGTTGTTCATCGAAATAGTACGGATGTAACAATCTAGCAAGGCTTTTCAATCTAATTACAACCTTGTCCAAAGAATCAATCACGGTTTATTGCTCTGGATAGGTATATTAATTAGTTAAACAACAATACGATTAACAACTTATTGTACTCACCTCCGTTAAATGATAAATTGGGGAAATGAACAAAACTGAATGGAAAACTAATTCGACATGACAAAGTACAATGAGACAGTTATGTAAGAAAAGACAAGCTTGATATAAAGTATAAAAGTATACAAACAAGCATCAATACATTGCACCACTTTCATGATGACCAATATGTTCGAGGAAAAGTGCTCTTTATCACAAACCCACGGGAAACAGCAAAAATAAACAGGATTCCATCACAAATTGTTTCATCCTGATGATCAATTTGACCCACGGGGCATGAAATAATGGATCAAAGGAATTCAGGTGGTTGTGCACCCCGGAATGAAGATCAAATTGATCCGAAACGGCTGCAATTGGAATGTAAATAAGACCTATGCTGGTGGGTGGCAGAAGACCAACCTGCCCACATAAAGCACATTTGTTTTCACTTCCCACAACCGTCTCTGAGCACCAGTGACTGACGGCGTGCCTTTCGCAACGTGATAGAATGCAGCAATTAGCTGGAATGAATGTTTGCAAGACTGGAAACAATAGACGACATGAAGGTAGTAGTGTTGTTGTCTGCTTGGCAATGCGCTGCAGCAGCAGATATGGGCTAAATTATGGGATTTAAAAATTCTCGCCCGTTGTGAGTAAATCCTCCACAGAAGGACAAAAGTGACCTTTACGTGCTTGTTTTTTTTCCTGCACGTATGCTTAAATGGTAGACCATGCATAATAAAAACAGGAGAAGAATAGACCTCATTAAATGCCAGTGACGGCGATGGCTGTCCAATCCATTTTAGCTAACAGCATATATTTCCTTCCAGCCCCTCCGGGTCCAAATGGAGTGAATGTGTATTGCTGTGAATGGCACTGAAACATGATCATTTACAAGGAAAGCAGTATTGAATGGGTATTCCCAGACGCTTCATCATCAATATGAACATCCAACTTTGAAGCTTACATAGGCAGAAAAACTTCAAAATGTTGTGTTTAGTGTACCTGCATCCATTAGTGGATGTTTTGAAAGAGTTGGTCAAAGTGTGGGCTGAGAATTTGAACCAAAATGGCTGCTTGAAGAATTAAATGTCAAAACTTGGACATACTATAACATCAAAATGGATGGCAGTGCAATTATTCGCTATGTTGAAGTGGTGATGTTGCAATTCAGAAATCTACCTGCATGTGTAGGCATCAAGTGAATGGGTGACACATCAATTAAGTGTAAATTTATCAAGTGCCTGTAAAAAAAAAATCAAAATGAATGTATGGATGCACAGCGACATCATTTACTGGATCACAGCGGGATATGGCATCTGCTTGTAGTTAATGTAGTGGAAACCCACAGAGTATTTACATTACTCATTTCAGTAGGAGACCTACTTGTCTTAAATAAGTACTCTTCACAAATTCTGTCGCACCGTTTCAAGTGTAGTGCTGAGAGAACCAAAGATGACAAGACAAAAAGAGACCCATAAAGTAGATCAAATCTCTGATCATCATTTTCTGTACCACTTAACCTCACCAGGGTTGTTGGGGTTGCTAAAGCCTAGCCCAGCCAACAATGGACACTAGGCGTGGAACAACCTAAATTGTGTATTTTTTTTTATCAGAATACTGGAGCAGCCATAAAGCAGAATTAGAAACATAAGATCCAAGAAGAAAAGGGAAAAAAAACAAGCAATACCCTCATGAAAAGCATTAGAGGGACGGAGATGAAAACGATCACACAATCATAAAAAAAAAGTACATGCCGAGTGCACACCAGCGGGAGACATGTTGGCTGGAGGCTCACTCAGTGTGATGAGAGCTAACATTCTCATCCACACCATGAGACTGCCATCTTGCCAATTCAGTTTGCAAACAAATACACAGCCGCACTCTTGTTGCTTGCTCCCATCGTAAATTCCACACTTGTTGATGTCCTCAAACAACACAAATCAATCTCAGTCACAAATCATTCAAATAATCAAACGCCAGCTCCAAGGTTTTGTACAAACGACAGTGTTGCAATTCCCACACTGTGGATGATCAGATTTCCACACATCATCTGGCAGCCGATCAATAATACGCTTGGTTCCTCGGAGGCGAGCCGCCAGAAAGACACAAAACATGCCCTGGTATTTATTTGATGGCGCCTGAATGTTTGACAGGCGTTTCCCCCACGGAAAGCGCACTGCACGAGGGCGTCATCAAAGATTCAAATGAAGCCTGATTGATTTTCAAATATTTGCATCTGGCAAAAAGTGGCTTCTGACAGAATGAGAGAAACCAGGAAGGAGCAAAAGTGTGTGAGGAGGCGTCATACATGATTCAGGCAAACAGACGTGAAAAGCATACACACAAAACATACGAAAAACAAGCATTCATCGCCTGCCAAATGACATTTTAGTCACAATGTAAACACCTCCCAAGAATATAAATGACAGACTCATATGAATCCGCACTAAGTCCTGGCATATAAATAATGGACTATTCAAAAAGTAACCTTTTCCCAATTTTTTTTTCTGCAGGAAATAATTACAGCAATTCCCCCCAAAAATTATTTGCAGTGTGTCTGCTCTTTATAAATGCTCTAAGAAATGAAATGCTCACCCACGCTCTTTTTAAATAGGAAAGTTGTTCCCTAATGGTATCACACAGGTTGACAGAAGCTTGTTGTGTTTAGTAGTTTTCTAAAAAAAAAAAATGTATTTAATGTCATTCCAGGATTGGAGGACTTTCCAAATTCTTGAAAATTTGATAGACCTTCACTTTATAGTTTTCAACTTCATCTTCTTAAAAAAATATATCAAAGGCTTGATTAGCTCATCTCAAAGATCAATGGTAGCATTTTTATGACATTATTTTTGTGCTATTTTCCAAAGCATAATCCCACTAACAGGGTTGCATATAAACACAAATGCTTGCCTTTTCTTTTTAATAGTAGCTGTTAAACTAGGATCAAGAAGACAAGAATGTTATATTTATTCTGATCATATGCATAAAAGAGTCACATGAAGAGTGATGCCTAAAAAAATAGAATTAAGGACAAATTTTCCATACCCTTTTGTTTGGAAAACTATCTTTTCTAGTGAAGATAAGACAAGAAATCACAGCTTTCTTCTTCTAACATGACGAAATAAAATGTGTTAACATGGTTGTGGACACGCGCACTAAAAAAAAAAAAATCAATGTTTGTTTTTATGTTGTTGTCTTTTAATGTTCCTACATTATACATTTAGAAATTTTGCCGTAAAATGTGATTTTTGGACAAGTACATTTATTCAGAAAATGTACAATTTAGTATTCTGCATGGGATTATTTGAAAATTAAAAGTATGAGACAATGTCCTCCAATTCTGGGATTATGCACTGTATGGTTCAGTTAATCTGGTAATGTGAAACTAACTGTACTGCTTGGTCTAAATCAGGCTACTTAAGCTTCTCCTCACAGACCAACGAAAAAAAATGTAGTACTGCAGTACAGAGTGTAGTAAATCTCACAAGAAGAAAGTATTCTAGGTCTAAGACAACATTCCCCTTTTTTAAAAACGTATAACAAAGACACAGTCATTTACTAACCTATTCTGAAAGTTCCACACGGAAACAGGCAGTGAGAAGAACGACTCAGTTGGAAAAATATCTAGGACATGCAAAGTCGATTAATATGTAAGTATACAGTATGTAGTTGTTCAAACCAAATCCTTCCTACCGCTGGAAATTTCTCCCATCTATAGCTGCATAAGCCATTTCTTTTTTAAAATCAGCATAATAATGAGCAATCCTGTATGATGAAGTGCTCTAATTGTGCTTTCATTTTGCTTAGCATAATGGACTGAAATGTTCAATACTGTGGCTTCCTTCAAATGCACACACAGGATGTCATGCGTTGTGAGGCCAAGCGCACGCATGCGTTCATAAATGCATGAGTGCAGTCATACAGCAAGACAAGTATGCACCGCACCGGTGAGGTCTGAAATAAATTGTTCTCCAATGCACGCCTGCCAGGCCAGACAGTGCAGAGATATAGCCGCTTGCCTATTATATGCAAAAACAAAACAAAACAAAAAAAGTCATTTTCTCCCACAGCCTCCAACACACACACACACCGTTCCTCCATACGTTGACGTGTGCAAACTCCCATAAGGCCCCACTGCTCTCTTCCATTTTAGCTAAAGTGTTAACGCGTGACCTTTCACTTTACCGCCCAGCTAGTCACTTCACCAGTATGCGACCCCGCGCGTTGGAAAAGGAAGCATTTAACCTCCTGATCTTTTCTCTCACACATTTGCCAGACTCACATCTTTGCTTCATTACCATGCAACTACAGTTACCTTCTCACAGCTCATAGTAACAATTCTGCTTCATTAAAAGTGTGTGGATGCATTGGTCTGGCATGAGGATTTTTCCTAGTCTTCATTCAAGTGTGTCTTTTCTTTCTGCTGAGATGCGTGAAGGGGCCAAGAAGCCCCTTTTCTGCTTTTTTCTGCATTCTATCAGAGAGAACATCAATCTACAAGAGTGACATTTAATCCAAAGGCTGGGCAGGTAGCGGAACACCCAAATATGCACACGCCCAGCAAACAAAAGTGTTGTTTAGGGTCCAGAAGATGGGAAATCTGGTAACTCATTGACGGCTATGTACATCCAAGACATTTGAAGTGGGAGGGTTGGCAGCAGAGAAACAAAAGTTCCATCAAAAAAGATTTTGCAATCTATATAACATGTCAAAATGCAATGTTATTGTCACACTAAAAATATTTCACCACTAATGAAGAGACAACATACTCTATCTAATAAACCAGCTAGTGAAATCATTTCACTACATTTCAAATGTAATAGTTTATTCTTAAATAAAATTTCCAAACTATAATAAAGAAAAGTAGCAATGTGTCATTGGAAGGCTATCTTAGTGTATAATAAGAAATGTGAGAAAACCAACACCATTTTATTTCTATGGTGTGTAATTACTTTAATATCTTTTGTTGTTACCAAGTGCACTTTCCCATTTTGTTTTTTACCTTCATTTAAGAAAGAATATTGAAACATAAATTGTTTGCTATTTTGTATTCAAAAACTGATGCATTAAAAAAAGGATCCGTAAATATGTTAATTTGTTTGAAACACTGCTGTGCTAATCCTTTTTATATAATAAAAGCTTAAATGAAAAAAAATATGGAAATCATGATACGGGAGTTTATTTTTTGTATTCTATTGACATGCTTAATCATTTCTAATAAAAAAAAACATTTGCGGGATCATTTTCAGAACCTAAAAAAAACGTTATTTTCTAAATGAATATATTATCTGAAATATATGATAGTATTTCTTCTATAGATATAGTACATAGCTTGCTTAATGAGATGCAACGCCGATTAAAATCCAAAAAGTGCAGCCATACAATTTGATTTAATTGGACCCGCAGCGGAGAGCGACGCCATAATGACAAGCCAGTGTAGGATAAAAAGCCATGATCCTTGACACACCTTTCTCTATCTCCCGCCACAAGAGTATGACTCCAGGTATTGCGCAGCGCTCTAATTAAAATAGATTAGAGTTCATGCATTAATACATGTTATAAAGCAAAATGAAATTAGCGGAAAAGTAAAGTACCGCTGGAGAGAATGATGGTCGTCGATAATGAGGACATTGAAATAATTTCCGCAACTAGCGTGAAAAGAAAGAGAACATTACTGTAGACGTAGCAGGAAGTAAATGTTCCGTGGCCGTTCCGGTAACAGCTGACTAGATTTCTTTTAATGATAAAAATGGGGGAAAATACATTTCAATAGATGGCTGAACCTGAGTTTGATTAGAATTTCCAAGATCTACTTTGAAAAATAGTGTTTATAGCTAAGAATGGTTGAATAGATCTCCTTTGAGCAATAGGAATATAATGTAAAATAGTTGAACCAATGAAATTGGACCGCGATATTCATTGTAAATCTAAAAAGGTATAAGAACTGCATGTACGGTATATTGATATTTCCTGGTTGCCCCCTAAGAAAGGATCAGATTGTGGTTCAATTAAAAGAATGCTTGATTAAATCCACAGGACTCAAGCAGAGCAACAGCATGAGATGTGTTTGACTGCGAGTAGCGACACATTAGATGATTACAATGTGCGCTACTGACAGCTGACGGCACACTCACACACCTCAGTTACAGTACTTTACGCTAATTCTATTTAAATAAAATGCACACGCACACCTAGAGTTAATCTCTAAAACAACCATCAGTTCATGAACATGACCACATCGAGATGTTAGTTTATGATCCTTTAAGCTTCCCTTTGGCTCAATATTTACATTACAAGATTAAACATGCATGTTGATTTCTGTTGTGCAAGGTCGAGATTATTGTGAATAAGCATGAAAAGGGCTATTTGCAATTTAACTCTTTCAGTGCCGAGAAATCTTGGCAGCGCAGAAACAAACGTTAACTTCCAATAATGGAAATGTTTCGTCAACTTTTTTTTTTAACTCATACCATCACGTCACTTTTCTTTACCAAGTCACTTTAGATATGCACTTGTACGTACACTAGATGTATACATTATATACCTTGCATTTACATTTTTGAATAGTTTATCGTTTTTTTTATATATATATATATATATACATACTTTTTATTCCTAACTGTAAGTTTGTGTTGCCAAAACACCCACATTTTCCATTAGGGAGATCAATTAAGAATTAGCTTATCTTATATGCACTACTACTACTAGTAGTAATACTACTAGCCCAAAAAACTTTAAAATCGACAAAAAAAAAATTGGATGATATCTATGTTTTGGCATTTCGCCGAGTCCTAATTACAATTTCAATTGACTTCAAAACTTCTTATTTATCAGTGTGAGAAGTGTCAGAAGTAACGTTGCATTTGTAAAATTTCTACTTGAGAGATGTGTACTTTTTTATTTTGATTTTGCTTGATTCTCAGTGGTTCCCTAAGGCAATATAGAATTTGACAGGTTCCCAGGCACCCCCCCCCCCAAAAAAAAAAAAGATAACAATGGTAAATGGTTGTGTGATACTATTCATGAAGCAACTCTTTAGCAGCCATGTTTATGCATGACGATGTAAGGAGTCTGAGACCTGTGGACAGTCAAGTCACATCAGGGACGTAAAGTCTCTTTATGCAGTCGGTCACAAAAGCCCAATACTCCGCATTAGGAATGGAATTGTCTCTTGCATATATTCATCCAAGCGGCTGCAACTTTTTTCCCCCCATGCTTTTAATGATAGCTTTGCCTTATTTTCACACGCACTTCTATCACAGCACCCCTGGAGGTTTGCTTAACAACACTATTTCCCAACTGTTGTCGACACGTCGTTTTAAGGACAAGGTGCAAATTAAAGAGGCTGTTGCGTTTCCTCTCAAAGTCTGCCACTTTTCCACGAAAACAGCTCGTGCGACTGCCACCGATAACACATTAGTAGCGATTAGCCCACAGGGTTCAGGCGAGAAGACAAACGAGGACAAAATGATGCCATAAAACCACAACAACAAGAATAACTATCACCTAATCATACAGTAGGCAAGCAGGGGCATATGAGATGTCTATGTAGTGCACATACAATCAAGGTTTTTTATAGACAAAATTTGCTGGCGGCACGGTGGAAGAGTGGTTGCCCGTCTGCCTCTGAGATATGTTCAAGCCCGGGCTCCAGCCTTATTTTGTTTGAGTAGGTTTTCTCTGTTTCTTCTCACATCGTAAAAACAGGCTGATTGAACACTAGGGCTGTCACAATAACAAATTTTAGTGGGCGATGTATCGTCTTATAAATTATTTTCGACATGCAATATTTTTGATGAAGAAAAGCAAAAGAAGGCCTATTTTAACACTAATGTAGTGGTAGCATATCCTAATAAACCACCCAGTTAAATGCAATAAATGTTTATTCTTGAATAAAACAAACAAGCTATATAAAAACAGAGCTATATAGGTAAATTTGTAGAATGGATCATATTAACTAAGTCAAATATGTTTTCTCGACAAAAAGAAACAAGTTTCTACAAAGTTAAGAACACGTGATACAAAATATGAGCTTCAATCTAGAGCCAGTAAGTGTGTAATGTATTTTGTTGAGTATATGTTTGAAGAAAATCCCCCAAAAAGTTCAATAACAGTTAAAAATAGATTTAAATAGTTCACAGAAAAATTGGCCGCTCTCCCATAATGGTGTCCATTAATTTGGGTTGTATTTCATTATCCGCCTTGGCAAAGTGTTCTCTTGCTAAAAGGCGGGCCCCCTCGTTGCAATACAATTAGTCTATCAGCTTTTCATTTGGCCTTTTATTACTACACACTTGAGATTGAATTATACTCTTTTGGTTTCATTTCCTCTGCAAGCGGTGACCTTCCAGCGAACAATCAGTGTGCATCTGAGCCGGGTGCCTAATAGAACTAATATATCCTTTTTGGAATAATATTTTTTTGCAGAAAGGAAATGACATGCGGCATGAGTATTAAGGAGGGGGAAAATGAAATCTATAATGAAGCGGTGATTCCAAGTGCGTCCTACATTTGCCCAGGCTGGGACCCCAATTTGAACTGTGATCATTTTTTGCTTGTACTACAAAACAAACTGGCCAAGCGGGAAATGTTATTGGCAACAAATCTGACATCTAATATGCACATTTATTTAGTGCAGGATATTGGGACATATTTCAATTGTGTTGTTCTTGTTTTTTTACAAAATGGTGATTTTTTTTTTGTTAGTTGATGCGAGTAATGAACGCTTGCTGGATGGCAAATTTAAGATCATAGTATGCAGGTGAAATGGAATTGAGATTCTGAAGTCTGATTTGCTGAACATCATGGCACTTGGAAGGGTAGTTTATCATAAAATGAGCATTTAAAAAACATCTCAGGAAACCATGCCTAAAAGACTGGAAACATCAGTCACTCTAGTTCAAAGTATTCCTGTTTTAGTTAATATTGGGTATTTACAGATGGTTTTGTTCTGGTCTAAAGATGACTTTGTCCTTGAGGTTTTCTCCAATGGCTTCAGAACAGATCAACAATAGTCTTAATGTTCTAACCATGTGAATGTTTTGTGAATTAAACACATTGACTTCCACTGACGGCAATGATTGTCCAATCTATTTGGACTAGAACAGGTGGCAGTGATCACTTGATCATGAGTACTAAACCTACTGGTCAAAATGCATTGGATGTTGTTGGTGTAAATTTCAATGGAATATTATAATTCGATGGCATGCCAGTTAAAATAGATCTAATGTTTATTGCTGTCAATGTCAGTGAATGGAGTACATGGGCAAAATTATTCTTTATAACCAAGTGTGGGCAGCAAAGTCTGATACATCATCATTCAAACTGTTAAAATGCCAGCAGCTTTTTTTTCCCCAAATCAAATACAAACACCAATTTTGGATTCATGCAAACAGTTAATATCCACTATAGCCAAAAACAGTTACTTCTGGCACAAGTGTGTATTTTCTGTTTGTTAAGTAAAAGAAATGGGCAAAAGACACCTACGCGGCTTTCTTTACCTAAGCAACCCTATCATGACAAAAAAGTTTGAATTCATTCAGTGACAATGTTTCTACCTACCCACTCAAAAGTATTTTTTTGCAATAAAATGAATGAAAACACTAAAACCTCCTCCATTGCCGATGGCCCTTCTTCCCACCTTCGCAGAAATGACACAACTTCCAATCTTCTATTTCGTCCCTTTCCTTCTCTCTATATGAAGCTCAGTCCTAACTTAAATTATATATCACAAAACAAATCAAAAAACTGAAAATAGACCCAGCAACAGTTCCAAGGCCAAAAAAAAAAAAAAAACGAGCAAGCGAGATCCAGGAACTGGTAATTCCAGGAATCACTCTGTGCAGAAAAGGTGTTTGTATGTTCACTTCTTTCACACATTACTCGCAGAACACCCACACGTGACAGAAGTGACTGATGACTAGGCTCAGCTGATGTGAGCCCCGTTGGGATAATCTCGCCTTCTCGTTCCATCGCCAGGGAATCACACTGAGGGTAGCAACCAGCAGCGTAACACAGTGCTTCTCTGGCTTTATTACAAACACACACACACACACACACACACACACACACACACATACACATACACATACACATATAGAAGAGCTAGTGATTTGATGCGGAGTGGAGTGTGTTGTCCCCTGGGGGGGATATAGGATAGCACACAATCAATAAGCTCCTGTGGTTTATCCATGTGATACACCTTAAAGAGACAAAATACAACACAAATAGACAGACAGCCACGCTGCCTTGTCACTGCTGACTTCCTCTAGACGTCGCAAGAAGTACGCCAACGTGCAAGCCACACCTTTTGTTTTTCATTTTAAATCTGGCTGACGAACAGGTAATGCCATGCAGATTGTAAATTATGTCATTTTCTTTTAGCGTCCAATCACGGTGGAATCATTAGCCGCACCATTAAGCCCCTCAAGATAACACGGACAGTTTGCTTCATACACTCGTTGTCTACCATCTGTCTCACCAATATGGGAGTGTGCAGGTGAGTGCAAGTGTGTGGATAGTATGACCATGCATCACAAGCTTATCTCAAAAGAGGCCCAATTGGTATAAACAGCTTTTAACTTTGTAAGAAAAAAAAAACACCCGTCTTCAATCCCCTTCCGACGTATTTTCCTGAACCATACATTGTGTTGCAAGGTTGAAATAAATCTGGGTGCACTTAGGACACAAGGAGACAACCATTCAGACTCAGATTCATACCTCTAGAAATAGTTTTCTTAACAAAGTATTGGAACAAAAGTATCTTTCCAATTTTAGCCTTTTTAGCTTGCTTGCAAATAAAGATGGTCTCATCAGCACTGACAGCAATCTAATTGTCTTTGCCTTATGAACAGCTGCCAAACTACTTATGTACGCGTGACTGATGCTTTCTCCTCCAAACCTCGATCCCAAAGCTATTACCAGACCTGATTCTCTGCTACATTACATAGTGTGTCTCCATTGTGCGTCTCTACGTTCAGATGTCAATTTGTCACTCCATGGGGAAGCTCCAGGGGGTTAGGGCACTGTCCGTGACGGTGTGGTGATTTCTCCACATCGCTATGCTATATTCGTCGTAATCTCAAGTTACGGTTTGATTTTGTGTATGCCTTCAAAATTTCTGGGACGCTGTTTTTACTGTTTCAATAGATATTGGAGGAGTTGGTGTTGGAGAACTTAAATTTAACCAATGAAATCCCTTTCGATCCATTCCAAATGAATGTTGGTAAAATCATGCAAATGTTGTCTATTCTAGGCAATCAAATTCATTTAATATCTATTCTTAAAATAGATTTTATTGTAATTGTATACTCGTGCTAAGAATACCAACTCATTTTCATGACCTAAGATAATATGTAATATGTTTTTGTGACAAATTCTTATTCATTTTGAATATGTATTCAGTCTGAATAGTTGTTGTCCCCCAAGATTGGCTGGCCACTAATTCAGGATAGGCTCCAGCACCCTCACGACCCTTGTGAGGATAAGTGGTAGGTAAAATGAATGAATGTTGGGCAAAATGAATCCAAAACTGAGGCCCACATTTAATGGTATTCAGGGTCTGTGCAGGTTTAGGAGATTTGGGGCTTTAACTAATTTGTGGACAAAAAAATCGATGTGACGGTATTGAATGCCACTTGATGTAATCCTTTTAGTCCGAGATTACAAGAAAGGGATAAATAGTCATAAATCAGTGCTAGTTGGCTACATTTTACAGTGATTTATAACGAATCCAAAGAAAATTTCAAGTAAGACATTGCCTTCATAACATCGTAAACCTTGGCTCTTCATTCAGCTGAGTGAGCAACACGGATCAATACTGGCGTTAATAACACGCTAGTTGGCTCTTATAACTTCATAAGAGGCCTGTGCTTTATCTTCAATTAATTCTAAAGTAGTTGCATTTGCTTAAAACATCTGCAAAGGTAAGTTGCCTTAAGGAGACTTAGAGCACTTGCGAGCCGACTCAGTACAAAACTTTGGAAAGACGAGAGATGTTCATGATCAGATTTAAACCCTATAGAGCATGTATTTTACCAGCAAGAAGAAACACCTTTATCACCGTCAAGAACAACTAATGTGTAAATACCTTAAAATAAATAAATTAAATTTAAAATCAATTTTTTTTCACCCGATTAAGATGCTCTGAAAATGGCGTGATCGGATCCGATTTCTGATCACATCTGTAGTTATTACAAAAAAACTACTTGGGTAGTAAGCAGGTGTTTGAATTTGATGTTCTTTTCGTGAATCCGATTAAATCTTTGCACAGAATCAATATGCATCCGATTAAAAAGTTGAATTGGCAGTTATATTGAAAACAGACACGGCATCACTTGTAAAGGCGGTTTAAAAAAAAAAGGAACCTTTGAGGACTCAGCTGGTAGCTTTCAAAATGTGCGCAATAGCATTCATTGTTACCGCCTACGCATGAATTAATTAAATTTGCAAGACGGCGCCGAAAACGAGTTAGCATTGCCGTTAGCATTCAGTCGGTAACAAAAGTCGTGATTGGGGGAGCGGCACGGCGCAATCGCTCAGCCCATTTAAGACGCCCAAGGGCGGTGTTAACCTTATTCACACTCACTTCTATTCAAAAGGGTCTTTTATTCCCGTTGGCTAATTGTACTCGAGGATGGCTATGAATGAGAGTCTAGTGGCGAGGGTGGGGAAAGGTGCTTTTCTAGACTTCTCAACACTTGAATTGATGTTGTGAGACATGCACCTGTTCACTCCAGGAAAAAGCACAGCTGACAAAATGTCGTTTTTACAAAGTCAAGTCGCATATTTGTCAAGGGATTCATTTGATAAATGCTATTAAATATTTTTCACTTCCTGATTATTTTCTCTACTTTCTTACCACTACTGTGTTTTTTTTAAATTGCCTGCATTCAGTATACAGGAATTTCAAACTCATTCTCATCGCTGGCCACATTATAGTTAAAACCAATATGCCTGCCAACTAAGACTGCCATTATTAACTGACTAATACATACGTAGTTAATTGTCAAATGAGTCTACAATTACTATATTTTCTGCATTATAAGGTGCAACTAAAAGACTTCTCAAAAGTGTGCCATATAATCTGATATGCCTTAAATATTGAATGAACTTCAGTTTAGCATAACTCCATCTAGTTGATGATAAGACAACACCTAACCACCACTACTACTAGTACAACTCAATCTAGTATAGATCTATAACACAACCCATGACTACTACTACTATTACTACTACTACTACTACTACTACTACTACTACCATCACTACCACTACCACTACTACTACAGCGACTCCAAACATAACCAACAGGTTTGAATCATAAAACTGCTCTATATTTTTTTTGACACCAGTAATGCCATTGACGCTTGGCATAGGAACTCTGTAGACACACCCATCTCCTAGATGTTGGCTGTAATTTGATTTCAAGGACCCTCCATGATTGGATTACAAGGCTGACATCCATGTCCAATTTGCAGGAGTCATGTCTATTTTGTACAGTACACTCACGGTCACGCACAGAATATTAACACAGAAAATAACGGGCATCACACAAATGTTTGTTTGCCAGCATTTACACTCTTACAAGCAAATTCTGCTATTAAAAAAAAGTCCCTAAAGCTCTATCTATGTGGAATACAATGATGGTTAGTTAAACACATTATATGCCAGGAATCTATTTCTGTCAAATACAAAGCAGCCTTTCCATTGTGGTGCAACAAGGTGCTGTGTAAGTAAAAATAAATAAATAAATAATCATGAAACACACAGGCCTCTCGATAAAGCCCGGAGCATAGGTACGTGACTGGAAGGAAGTTGTTTGTAGTGGTGAAGCTGGCAAGTCTCACCGGCTCAAGCGTCATGAATCATTCAAGTTGGTCACATCAAAACATATGCACACAAAAAAGGAAATTGGCTATATTAGATCAAGTATAAAAATCTAGAGTACTTTTTTTTTTCTTTCCAGGTGGATTCTGTACCACCATTCTTTGCTCAAGGAAACCCGGGGCAACACTCATTGTATCTTTCAAATCAATTAAGCCAGTTGACAGTCAATTTGGGAGAGAAGATAAAGATTTTTGTCATATTACGATGTCTCCTTCATGTAACATCTTTTGTGTAGGACTTTAATTTTTTTTCTTTTTACATCCTCATTGTTTTCGATTTGAATGCTCTTTCATGGGCTCATTCTACCGCACGCCATTCTTAATTTATTTATAAGTTCTGGTTCCTATGTGGTTTAATAAATTTAGATGTGATTTTCTTTATATTTCAATCTGACTTGCAGGATAGTGCTTCATTATTATTATTATTTTTCATTTCAAGAGATTGTATGGCAACTAGTCCAAGCTGTACATAGCTTAAGTCAGCCAAGACAGAAGTATTGAAGATGAATGCATAAGAACTCCTTAAAACCTCAAAGATCGTTCAACGTTCACATGAGTTTGTCAATAAATACACGCAGGAACAAATTCAAAAGTCATGTAAAATGTGATGTAAACAGATCACGATCTAGGTCATCTTAAGTAATAATGTCCTACCAAACACCGAAAACTGTACATTTTATATATATAAAAACATTTTGGGGCCATTAACAGAAAGCATCGACATCAAGAAATATTGAAAAATGAACTAATGCTTACCTTCACGGCGGTTGTTGACTTGAAAACTAGTTCATTGCCACGACCACCATAGGTTGAGACCCTCCTGAACTTGGGACCCCCTGTACACACCGAAATAGAATATCGTCAGAAAATCCCCCCATCATTAACTTTCACCAAACAATATTAGGAATAATTAAGTAAATGTGTTTGGCACATGGTTTTCAAAAGGTCTATTTTTTGGTCTTCTATACAAAATGCTGTTGATTAATGCCTGGATCGGAATAAGCAAAAGCAGTCATTCAATTGTTCAACCTTCTCAAAAATATTTGATTGTAAAGTGCTGTGTGAGTAAAACATCTGAGTAATCAATCTCTTTGTCCTTCTTCAAAACCATGCATATTCATGTCAGATACACAGACCTGAGTGTACGTACGTGCAAGCTCCGCTCACAGCCGCAAGGACTCAAGTAGAATAATCTACATACATCAACTTGGAAGAGTCTAATGAGCTGATATCAACATGCGAATTGTGCTGTTGGCAACAAACAAAGAGTCGGGTAGAGTATCACTGGGACCTAAAATTTACACAAATGCTAGTTCATGATCCCAACAAGAACACTGAGCTTGTTTGTCGTGGAAAAACACGTTGGAACTCGACTGATTAAGTGGTCGTGTATGTGTGATGACTGACAGAAACAAACTCTGCATTCCGTAATCGTGCGTGGCGATAATGTAGGGGCAACGTTACAGATTTCTGTCTTAATTTTGGGAGCAATTAGACATATTCTCTTTGATTAAATCTCGGAAGAATGCCTGGAAATGGCCAATGTGTTCCAAAAAGTTTAATGTCCAACCAAATTGCCAGAATCTCTGTCTGTATATGAGATGTTTTTAAGAGTTTGGTCCTGTTCTGCCTGCATAATTCAATGCAAACAGGTCGCTCAGACTCAATGGATTAAATTCAATACTCTAAAAATCAGTGATTCTAATTAGTGCATTTTCACCACTAACCAATACCAATTGGCTCATGATCTCCATACTTGAGCATCGACAATGGCTTGTGTGTGTGAGGTTTAAAACTTGACTATCTATTTCTCTGGCAAACTGGTGATAGGGGCCACCAAGTAAAATGAATACCCTATAAAGGGTTAAATCCAAATACTGCACGAGTTCTCTGGCTCAGGAAATGAACAATCAAGAGAGGAAAAATCAGAAAGAGTGGCAACAAGCAGAGAGAACAACACTTTGATTGGGACCCACGCGTACAGTGAAGCAGGAGGCGAGATTGACAGGCAGCTTTGTGGGCGAATTTGCATGCGTTGTCACGGTGATCTCACGCAACTTAACCTGAGTTCTCCTCCTCGCTCTGCACCAAGAGTGATGGGGGGTGCTGACGAGATGGAACACTTGTAAAACGACACCTGTTTGAATGAATGTTCCCTTTCTCGGGTTCACATTCGCTTTTCATGTCCTCGGTTCACTTTGGGAAGAAGGCTATTAGAATTTATGTGTATTCTCAAGTTCTAAATGTCAATTTGAAAGCTGCAGTCAGTCGGGTTGAGTTTAAGTAGAGCTTGCTTGGAAAGAGATAGATTGGAATAGTCATTGTAAATCAAAGGACATCGTACAGCAGTTTTCTATTCACAGTCAGATATTTGCATATATTTTCGTTTGGAGCCCATTGGGGTATTTTTTTTCTCTCTGTGTCGACAAGATTTCGTCAAAGCCCTGGCAAACAGTTACGCAGTTATATATCCTCGTCAAGGAAGTATTTAAGTAGCACATCTTGCCTGTTACAAGACCAAGATACATATTTTTATATTATTTGAACTCATGTACGGCACTGCTGATAAATCATGAATCGTTCGTGCTGTCAATGACACTGAAACAATTATTTGGAATCTCAAAGGTTACATAAAAAGTCCTTTATGAAGTAACTTTCCTTTATTGTCCTTAACAAGATTCCTAAACAAAGTAAGCAGACTTCAC
The DNA here is from genome assembly GCF_051989575.1 of Stigmatopora nigra. Classification (NCBI taxonomy): domain Eukaryota; kingdom Metazoa; phylum Chordata; class Actinopteri; order Syngnathiformes; family Syngnathidae; genus Stigmatopora; species Stigmatopora nigra. The sequence continues at coordinate 6,955,072 of NC_135512.1, forward strand.
GATCACCCTGGGTGCTGTCCACCATATGGCCGTTAAAGTGAAGGGGGGAAAAAGTTCAAATCCTCGTATTCTTCAACGCTGATTAACGCTGATGAATATGCATGCAAATCCAACTGGATAAGTTGCCATCAGCAGACGGGGGTGTCAGTGGTGTCAAGGGAGGGAGGGAAGGGGGAGCCAACACCCTTCCGGTAAGTTAGGAGTGAATAAACCTGCAACAGATGCTCTTGTATATTTATGATGATAGTGGGTCTAAAGGCTTCTTTGTGCAACCTTTTTTTAAAGGAATGACCTCAGCAGATGCCTGAGGAGGTGACTCAAACTGTTGCCATTTCAAAACCTTTCAAAACAGTAAAGGTTAACTTTTAAATAAACATTACAAGTCTAAAAATATAAGTTGACTACGCTCTAAAAAAAATTGAAGTACTGCAAGTCTTGCTGATTAATGCCATTCCAATCTAGTTCAAGCTCAGGGGGGCATTCATTGTTATGTGTTGATTACATTCATCATTTTATGTATTAAACTTAGTGATATTTAATACTTAAACTAATGACCATTGATAATTTCTAAAAGGGTACAAATAATAATACCATATAATTGCACTGCAAACAGTCTACTATCAAAGACAGGATCCATGCACTGACAGGGCAAGCCTTTTTTTCCCTTTTTAAAATTTTATTACATGTACAGCTCATTATTTTAATCTATTTGTTAGGGATGTTCACAACAGTGTTTAGTTTTGCCCAATCCTGCATATTATTCATTTTTACTTGGAGTTTACAGCACAAACAAACAATGAAACAATAGTCCCAGCAGTGTCTTAAGGTTTATTTGGACAAAATCTTAATTAGAGGAATTTTCCCAAAATGCTTGTTTCAAATTGGAGAGTTTAGGGTTAGATAAGTGGTGATCTTTTTTCAGTGGGTATTATACAGACAACACAGACAAAATTTGCAAAATACAGCACCCTTATGTTGGCACAAAAGGCTACTTGCTGTTTGGCGACTGCATTCAATATACATTAAAATAATGGCTCAAGAGACTGTTTCAGAGCATCCCTGAAGTGGTATTGAATTTTAAGCTATAAAAATGCAACAACCACAAAAAATAAAGTATGCACTACTGCGATTGTTATTAATGACCCATGTGGCACAATTCTGGTCTCGTAGAAAACAATTTATTTATTTTTCTTCTACTTTTATAACAGCTCAATTGCTCAACCGAGACAGAAAATGGATTCAAAGTGTTTTTTTTAAGAGTCACCAAGCGCCTGAGAGGCAGGCCATACGTCACTGGAATGGCGCATGGCGTAACGTAACATGGTTACTGTGAAAGTGCGAGATAGATGGAGACGGATGGCGAAGCCTGCCCTAACTTTATTTGTTTCTGTACACTTGAATGTTCACAGATCAGGCTTGCTGCATTGGCTTTGTGCAGCAGCTCAATTGTAACTTATTACACTGTATAAAAATGTCTGGATGCCTGTTTAATAACGATAGGTTTGAATTGAAGTTCCCAGGTGACTGATGCTCTCCGCCGCTCGCTGTGTCAGCACGCAAATGACACGAGCAAAGGCTGAGCTGCAAAATGATAAACTACTATAATGCATTGAATTATTTGATCTACAACAATAAAAATGGAACAACTTCATTTTTTTTTATTAAGTGGCATTAAATGATTGTAGCACCTCGTCTAACTGACCTGAATGAATGAGTGTATCTGCCTAGAAAAAAAAAAGAGTTCAAAAGAATGACTTTAGACATTTTTTAGAGATACTGCTTCAAAACATCTGTGTTTTAAATGATTTTACGAATATTGAATAGTAAAAGCGCAACTATTGGAGTGCCAAATATTATTACTATACTATATGTTTAGGTTCTGATGGGAGGCCATTTTGTTATGGGGTACAACTATAGATTACTGTATTTTCTGGACTGTACGTCACATTTTTTCATATTTTGGCCTGGCCTGCAACTAAAACTGGCGATGCATATGTTTTTTTTCCTCTCTAAAAACCTTGTTCTGTTTTTCTAAAATATTTTCATAAAAAATTGCCCTCCCCAAGATGCGCCTTATACTCCAGTGCGACTTATATATTATGTTTCCTCTTCATACCGCATTATTTGGCGGATACAACTTGTACTTAGGTGCGACTTGAAATCTGAAAAATGCAGAAATTATATACTCTATTTGACATATTCAGAATTTGACTCTCAATCTATCTATTCAGGTTCTCTTGATATTACTTCAAATGAACCAAGCTCTCTCTATGACACAAACCAATAATCTCTACAAGTGTAAAAAAAAAAAAACTACTGCTGGTTGAGTACTGAATAGTAATGTGCCAAGTGATCTAAAGCCTTCCTTGCATTTTCCTTTTACAAAATACTCATTAGGGTTCGATGCAGTGACATAGACAAATCCAAGATGAAAGATAAAATAGAAAATGTGACAAGAACAGAAGAATGACTCTATTTCCAGATCAATGCAAGATGGCAGAATATTTCTTTACCCTAAAAAGACAATTACGAAAGACTGTTTTGCAATGTTCAAATCAATTACATGAATTGAAAAGTGATGGTGTATTGAGTCGCCTGTTTAGAAAGTGCTATTGCTTAAGTTAAAAGAGAAAGAAGAAAAGGGGGTGAAATTGATTTTCTTTAAGAAGGTTTTAATAAATGTAGCTCTTGATTATTGTGCGTGGTAAAAAAAAGGAACTTGTTACCGTCACTTGCAAACAAAGCATGCTTCCCACTCTATACACGTCAATCAATAGCCAATTAACAAGTACACAGACACACACGGCAGGTACTTAGCAAAGATGTGCATATTGTGCTCATATTACATATCAGATGAACCAGTAAAATGCATTTGTTTTTTAACAAAAATTCAAGGTTATCCTTTATTATTTGAATTGCTCCCATTTATTTTTAAGTCATTTGAACAATTACTTTTTTTTTCATTGCTGTGATATCAATCTGAATTGTTGGGATTATTCATTAATTTTCTGATCTGCTTATCCTCACGAGGGTCACAGTAGTGATATATAGGAGCAATTTTGAGTATATGAAAAAGACAGATTTTTTTTAATGGAATAAAATAAGAAATATTTCCATTACTAAAACGTGACTAATTGTAGGTTTATTTTCTGCCAATAAACATTTGGGAAACCCTTGAAAATTTTACAAAAAAAGGTGCCAAGCGTTTCCTTTGCCAGGGAAAGAACTCTACTGTAAGCAAGGTCTAATCAAAGATAGGGGTTCAGAAAAGTCTCGGTCTCTCTTGCACCTGGATTAAGAGTCTGCCTTGCCAGCTGCCATGTTAGTGCGATAATGAAGTGTACACAGGAAAGGATTACACTACCCTTCCAGTCCCACCGTCCTCGGCTTTTGTGTGGGAACACAGGTACACACATCACCACGACAACAGTGATAATGCTGAATCAGAGTAAGGGGCTTTGGTTGCAGGTTGGAAAGTGTCTCGAACTGGCCTGTACTATGGCAAGCTAACGTAGTATGCAATATTGTAGCTCGTGACCTAACCAGAATGAAACCCGCAGAAACTCGAGTGTGAGAAAAATCAGGTCAGGAGATAAAGGCTGTAGAGCTAAAAATATATGACCTGAGATGCTTTGACATTTTTTTTTTGGATTTGGTTGTAGCTGACAGAATGACTATAGCCAACAAAATCAGATGATTAAGGATAAAAATTGTTAGAATAATTCTATTTCCTTCTGCCTTTTATCAGGAATCCCCCAAAAGCATTGGGATTTTGTGTTAAAATATTGCACCCAACACGAAGTAAACATCATTAATTTAAGATACGGCATCAGTCTTGTGTTAGGACATTATCATTCTAAATCAAGAATGTTCCTCGCACGAATATACATGGTTTCCTAACAGCAAAGTTGAGTGAGAGTTGAGCACACTCTGTCGTCTGTGACAGTGATCCAGCGGGAGCATCTGCTACCTTCCCCTCATTCCATTACCTTCATTTATCCTTTCATTCATCCACGCGTCCATTCATCTTCAACTCATCTCCGGGCCTGTCAAACCAGCAGGGCTACGCCATTCCGGTGAGTGAGGGCAGGGGTCGTATGTCACGGCCGTCACCTGCCTGCGGAATCGTTTAATCGATCGGAGGTGACGTCACGGCCGGCGCTAACAGGGGGCCCGAATTGCATACGTATTTGTGTGAGGGCGATAGCAGGGTTGTCAATCAAATACTACTTATAGATCATTTAGATTTTATTGTAGAATGAAAATTTCTTGATTAAATTAGGAATGTGAAACACTGACCATTTTAGTACGTTAGTGTCAGGTTTGCCGGTTAGACCAAATCTAAATTTTCACTGTGGTAGCTCAGTTTAGTTAAAGAAAAAATGTTAATAAAAGTTCAAGCTCAATTTTGATTTTTTTTGAATAATTCATGGCATATCAAAGTAAAGCTAAAAGTTATTAAAATATCGTTATTGGCAAATACGGCATGTCAATGCGATTTAAAGATGGGCATCGATCAATCTGCCTTGGTTGTTTATCGTTGAACAAGCCTCTCAAAACATAATCCAAGACTGTCAGCATTCTGTCTATTGAATCAAAATAAAGACTCTGTACTAATACAAAAATCGACGATGTAACGGTAGGTGAGCAACCAATCATTAGGTGTGTTGGTCATTCGGATACTAACTTAAAGACCAACAGACTGCACAACACATCACTTTCACAAATCAATTCTTAATGATTAATCAATCAATTATGATAACATCCCTAGAAAGAGGTAGGAGTTTACAGAGAGCAACATCAATTCTCAAACCAAGCAAAGCTATCAGGGAAGCTACATAACACATCATGCACATTGATTGGCTACAGAAGTGTAAAACGAGTCCAACAGGCTGGAAATGGCGTCAGCAAAAGGAAAATAGGAGATGCACTGATAGGATGTGCAGTCCTAAGAAGTCGTTTGATAGGCATGAAGGTGAACCAATCAATTATTCTACCTTGTCAATAATTCAGAGTAGTCCAGGGGCGCTGTGTGTACACACACATTTACTGTATACACACACACACACACACACACACACACACACACACACACACACCAGTGGTCTGATTTGATTTAAGATGACCAGTCAATGTGGATCCAAGGCTTCAGAAGGAACCTTGCTTTAAATTATTGCTGGGCTTAAAGACACCCAGGACCAGCAGTATTTTTTTTACCTAACCTATTTTGGATTCCAATTGAGTACTATTTCAAAGCAGCAAGTCAACTACTCAAATTTATGTTTTACACGTACTTTATGTGTATTAATTAATGTTTCTCCGATACCTAGACAAACCTCCTTTTGATTATTCGTACCAAAAGAGGGGAGAACAGGTTTGATTGGCAAAAATTTTACTCTTCCCAACTACATGTCCTGGAGGAGTTTGTCATTTACCGCTTCTAACCCAATGGCAGGGATATTGGGTTGGGTTTTTATTAACCAACATTTTGCCCACTTCTCCAAACCCACACATTGATGCAGCTGACAAGGCCCAGCCTCATCTTATTTTCTGCTGCTTTCTATTAAAATATGAATCGGCTTGTTCAAGCAAAATTTGTCTGAGGGAGTTTTTTTTTCTTAGGCAAAACTGTTCCTCCTATTCACAACAAGAGGCTCCCCGAGATATGTGAGGTTTGGATAAAAGATGCCGTTTTTCCACACTACACCGCCCGAGATGGAAGCAACACAAGCGATAAGACATAAACCATCAAGGTTTGAAGAGAAGCCGTCTCCAGGCAGCATGTTTCCGCTCCTTCCAAGCTGAGGCATTTCACATTTCGCTCCAATACACCTGAAGAGTTGTGGGATTTGACTACACCCAGCACAGATTCCAAACAACCTTTGCCAGATGTAGCAAAGCATTCCAAAACAAAACCAACACCAATCATTCTGAGACTGAAGAACACAGCTTCCTGGAGCAAAATGTTCTGCCCAGTTAGAAAAATGAGTGTCTAAGACAGTATTTTGTAAGTCTTTAGGATGCATCAGGGGCAACTGTGTGTTAAATGTGTCTAGATTTTAACAAAATAAACACTATCAAAGCATTCTATAGTAAAATATAGAAAGATTTTTGCGTGAATGTCATTACAAACGAAATAATTATGAAAATTTAAGTAAGAGGAGTTGACAATACGTACAATATCACTATATGCTTTATTGCCATTGTGCAATATTCAAAGCTTTTTGTGCTTCTTCTAATCTGGCTTTGTTATAGACATGAGTAAGGTCTGAATGATCAGGTTACTAAATTCATTTACAATCTGACCAGCACCCACAGCAACCTCCATGTCAGATATGATACAAAATTGATGGATGTCTCGCTCAAACAACAAAACGATACTTTCAGGGTGAGGACATCAATGACAAAGTGTCAATCTAACATTGACATCGAGTTTACCGCAGTCAATTCGCGGCCTTTCAAAAAATGGGTTCTTTACGATTCATAACACATCTGACAATGAGCCAATGTGCGAACGTTGGCGTTACAGCAGCTCGTTTGCACGACAAATGTGTCGAGCCTCCGCCGCCGACTTGGCAATTGTCACTAATTGCCATCGTAGATATCAGTGAGTAATGCTGGTTCGGCAGCACTGTATGTCACGCGTGCAATATGAAGTGACAAAAGTATTCATCACAAATTCACACCCATAGTAAAAAAAAAAAAGATTTTCTTATTCTTGGCTCAACAAATACCACGTTTAATCATGACTAAAGAGTTTGTGGGCATTCTTGTTTGGTAATTCATAGAATTCTTGTGACAAATACCTTGAAGGACAAGGAATGCATTGTCACCAGTGACAACAAGGATAAGTGGCAGGTTAGCAGATTCTGTTGGCACGAGAAGCCCATATGCCATGTAACATGATGCCTTGGCATTCGGACACATTAAGTAAGAGAGAACCTTTCTGCATTTTGCTCGTCAATCGTATAATTTGCTCACATAATGACAATCATTTCTCTCGGGATGATGCTCGTGTTGTGAAATACTTGTAATGTGAGTTGCACATATTATGACAGTCCACTGTATATTATACCTGAAGTAAAAGATCAACCACACAAAGGTATCCATATGTTGGAAACCTAACATCAGCTGATATGAGAGTTCTCTTTTACCCAAAAGGCCCTATTTTAAGGGCTTCATTTGGAACTTAATTAAATGTGGCACATGCATTGCTCCTCTGGTTCCAGACTAGATCACACCTTCCTCCTACAAATCTTGCGGCATCACTGGCTGTTTGTTAATTCTACTTGTCAAACATTAGATTTCCTATTTACCTCTTTAAATTCCTCAGGGCTAATGAACACTGATAGCTACAAAAAAAACGGTGTGCATTGTACAATGAAGAGAAATCCAGTAAATTGCAGCAGTGGGCATTAAATTACCTCGAAATCCATCGTTCACTCTGTGTTGCTAGGCTCCATTCATCATGCAGCCATGGAGAAGGCCAGGCTTTTACAGAGCAAGAATTGCAGGTGTTAAGACTCTTGAGTTAGATTTCCAAACTTATACCCTAATGAGCATGAGAGTAGCCCTTTAAAGAAGAGATGTGAAGAAAATAGGGCCCCTAAAGCCATACAAACCAAATAGAATCCTTTGTCATGTCTTGGAAGGTGTGCACTGGGCTTGATAACTCATTACTGTACTTCATGTGCAATGACGATAAATGACAGGCCTAAATGCAGTTTTGATTCTCCTATTTTAGATCTAACCAAATGCAAGACACATCCTGCCTCCCCCTCTGGTCAGCCAACCAGGCAGCATAAAACAGCCTACCTTTTAATTACCTGCATTGAGATGAAGAGAGCAAAGTTACACGTGTGTCTGTGTCTGTGTGTGTGTATATATATGGGAAAAAGGCAGTGATGCTTGACGTTCCATTGTGCCTCATAAACTGTAAACTGATATCTCTGGATGCAAAACCAAGGAGAGTAAAAGAAAGGTGCAATTTGGGACGGTCGGATTGTTACGTGTGTAGATGTGCGTGCACGTTTGCTTGTGTTAAATCAAAGCAAATAGTGGCTCCTAGTGTGCAGCAGATTGCCTCAACTCACACCACTGCCTCTGCAAATTAATACCATTGATTTTTTTTCCTTGCCCACATATTTTTTTATTTTTTTCCAAAAAGTGACACGCAAAAACTTACATACGCGCTTGTTAAAAAGGTTGTCGATAAGACACCAAACTCAAGGTATCGTAGCGAGTTAAAAATCGACAGGACCCCCCGACACAGAAAAAAATCTATGACAAAGGCCATGTTGCCAATGGGTAGAAGTTGCATGAGAGAATTAGCAACTTAACTGCGTAATATGTATCTCATGCTATTATTGCATCCAGAGACTTGATGACTAGGGATGGTATGACAAAACTAGACCGCTAGGGACACACCTGGTTCCTAGTTGTACCGCTCATGTGACTTCCTTTTTATCTATTAAAATCAATGTGAATCAGGGGGCGTCTTATACAAGAGATCATGAAAATCTGTTTGAATATGCAGTTACATCGATACTATCGATGTAACTGCATATTCAAACAGATTTTCATGATCTCTTCATTTGCTATCGGATAGCAAATGAAGAAAAATAAGGTATGATAATACATGAGAGCAGGGTTGAAAAAAATCAGGGCACAGGGCACATTTTTGCCCAACAATAATTTATGATCCACTACTTAAGTCTCAAAATTCAATGATAATGTTTGATAATGGGCTAATCGGAAATATATAGCTGTTTCACTGTTTTATTTTCAATTCCTGACACATTTACTGCCAGCAAATTAAATGATGCCTTGTATAATATACTAGAATACACGATTCAGTATAACAGTACTAGATTGAAAGTAGTACTATATGAGATTCTTCATGCTTTGGCTAAAATCTGACTAAATCCAAAATGTTTTTTTACACAAAACTCACCGATTGCAGTGCTGCATGTAGTTTGTCGACAAAAAAAAGTAGCAGCCTGTTGCAAATGTGCAGTTGCCGCAGTCGTTCTGGCGAAAGATACAAAATACACACGTGCGCACACACGCACACACGCACGCACACACACCTGCCATCACTAATGATGATTTATGCCAGGACCGAGGGGATGGCGGCCATGCGTAACTGTAGCAGTCACAAACACACACGTAGAGCCGGTCGTCGGGGATGCGACACCCCTTCGCCCCGATGCCCCTCGAAAGGAGAAAGAAATGACAAGATGGATATGTCGCAACAGCTGTGAGCACAGGGCCAACTGTACAAATGCATATTGATGAATGACAAGCGAGCAGATACATGAAAAATGCATGCAAGACTGCACGAGATATAGTTATTTCCCCCGCCGACTAGCGCAGTGCGAGCTCATTTACCATTTGTTATCTGTGACACTGCTATAGAGGCGCAGTCCTTGTGCAGATATTTCCATGGAGGGAAAATAGCTCTTTTGTACTCATCTTCACACACGTTGAACTTGCAATGTTTTGGGTGAAAAACACTTGAGACATGCATGGGTGGCCCGGTGGGGCGACTGGTTAGTGTGTCGGCTTCACAGTTCTGGGGTCGAGAGTTTGATCCCAGGTGGGTCCTCACTGTGTGGAGTTTGTATCTTCTTCCTAGGCCTACGTGGGTTTCCTTCGGGTACTCCGATTTCCTCCCACATTCCAAAAACATGCACGGTAAGCTGATTGGACACTCTAAATTGCCCTTAGGTATGGGTGCGAGTCTGCATGGTTGTCCGTCTCCTTGTACTGATTCGGGGTGGCCCGGAGACAGCTGGGATTGGCTCCAGCACCCCCTCCGCCCGTGACCCTAATGGGGATAAAGCGGTTCAGAAAATGATATGAGGCTTTTATGAGGCTACATTATGACTTGAGACATTTGCTGTATGTACAAACATGATGTAAGGACTAGAGCTCGCTTTCCCATGAGATGTGCTCTTGTTAATTAGCAATGTTTGCATGAAAACAATGATTTTCTCTGAAATGGTGCTGCATCATTGTCTGCGCTGTCAAAACTCTCTTCCCGGGGAGTTAAGTAGTAAACTTTGACAGGAATATGGAAGATCTCTGCACTCTTAAGTGTTTACAATAGGGCTGGGTGATAACCTGTGTTGCAATATAATCCAATATGGCAAGGGCGTATTGAAACATGCACTGGGCAATGCTTGTGAATTTCAAACCCACACAGATGTTTGTTCCTTGAAAGGTCATTTTGTCTTTTTAAGTTTTAATTCATTATTGGATCATGTGTAGGGCAATGCAATTAATCGGGTTAATCGCAATGGTCCTGTGGCATTAATCACTTTTATTTTTTTAATCATATACGTCAGCCAGCAAAAGGCCTTAAGATCAAATTTAAACTAATTTATAGCCTGGACTATTTGTGCTGTTTTTTTCCAAACTTTAAAGGTGCACTCTTGTTACGTAACAGGGAAAAGTTAGAGGGAATTTTGCACTAATCTTTCACGAGTAACAGGAGTCTGGATGAGATAGCGGTAACAGGAAAAGGTCAACAATTACTGATTGTCTAATCATGAGTCTTGGCAAAGTACTTGACAATATGTTTGCCTCTGTTCTGTCGTAGACCAAGTCACGGGCAAACTACATGAGAACAAACTCATTAGAAAAATCTGTCCCTTACCTTAGGACATGACATTTTTCTAATTAACGTGTGGAATTACAATCAGTCGCCTGGATGCCAGAGCGGCGTGTGCGAAAGGTGATTAATCTTAAGATTGGCGTTTCTAAAAGAATATAAATCATCAACCCCTCTCAAGTACCATGCCTGAAGCTATGCTGTGAACTTTAAATGTGTTTTTTTTTCTGCTTTCCAACTTAGCTACATCAGTAGGGAAATTAAGAACATGTAAAAGCAAAACAGCTGTGTATACACTTAGCATTAAAACAGAGTCTAATTTAGCCAATCAGGCATATACTCCTTGGTAAGATTTCATACCTTGATTACTACAAGGATTTGAACCACTACAAACTCCCAAGTTAGTTAGTCACTTTAAACTTTCACTGAAATGCCGCAAATGAGAAAAATTGATTTTTAACAAATGCCAATTTACACCCACACACCTGGCAATTGCCCTTTGCACATATTGCAAAAACCTTGCATCAGAAAAAAAACAGATCACCGATGTTCTAATCTGAAAACCATTTTTTGAACCTTCAATTTTTAGATTTATATATGTACTAGAGTATATTTCAATTAGGTTTTCGCCAACAGTGAGAAATACTTTGTTTATGTGGAATGTATTGCTCTTAGTAGTTTTTTCATACTGTGAATAAATGATGGTTTGCTAAAATACCTGTTGTGCCGTATAGAATTCCTTTTTCAAAGCTATTGTTTACCAGCATGACATTAATTACTTGGAATTTGTCGCTTCTTCCTCAAATTCAGTTTTTTTTAACTGATTTTATTATCAGATGTATGGCAAATCCTCGAAAATATAGACTCTCACCTACAGTTTAATGTAAACATTCACTGCCTTTAATGGTGAGAGACTTCTAATTCAGTGTACTCAGTGAAATACATCACCACTGTTAGCAAGAAGAACTGCAAAATGTACTGATGTGTTACAAGTGTCTCACAAGTGTGACATCACTAGCACATTCCTCCACACTTTGGGTGGTATACGTTTATGCAATATGCAAAACAGAAAAAAATATTAACAAAAAATCTGAACTAGTCATTACATCCTTCAATGTAACCATAAAACACCGCCCACCCCGAGCTCAAATGTATTGGTTATCTATCAGAAAATGTGCATATGTCCACACTCTCTCCCTGACTTTTACATGAAATCTCACAATTCTAGTATGAACCCACAGCATATACCTTATGCAAAAAAAAAACACAAATCTAATCTCACACACACCCAAAGGACATTTGAATGTGTCCTGGGGGGATTTGTGACATCAAAGAGTCAAACATACGGCGACGGGTGTTGCTTTGGTTTGCCACCGCTCGACAAACCACACAGGAATACTGCGTTTAGCTGCCATAACTACATGTCAGCCTCTCCTCTGCTCCCATCTGTTCCCCTCCGCTTCCATTATTCCATGCCGGGCGGCGTGGCGTCCTTGCAACCTCCTCCATCATCTTCCCGCACAGGGGGAGGCCTGGAGGGCCTCCAAGTTCGGTCCCTTGAGTCCTGCTTGGGTGACTTCCATCCTCTTTCCCTCCTCCCGGCCAGGCCCGCTCCTCAGGCTTTACCAGGCCTGTGGGCTTACGAGCCAGCAGCTTGGGTCCATTGTTGGAAGGATTAGCTACACGCACTAACCATTGTGCAGGAAACAAATGCACATACACACACACCTGGACAGATGGACGGTCACGTATTCCATTGATTCCCAACTACTGTTGTGCGTCCCTTTAGTGCATCGCGAGAGTTCAACAGATGTGTTGGAAATGTTCAAATGTCCATTAACGGACCTAAAAATGATCAACTAAGGCCACTGCAAAGCAATGATGATTCTCTTTTGTATGCTTTTGGAATTAGTTTCACAAGAACTAGCTCGGGGAAAGGAGATTTCTTTAATGTACTGTTAAATTGATGGGAAAACAACTGTTCCTGCTCAAATTATTTTTGATAAGGTATTTTAGATCAATTTTAACATTAAGGTGGTGGAGATTTCAGAAATCAGGGGGAACTTTGTGGGATAGTTTGATATTTGTGTGTGGGATTTTTTTTTTTCAAATCTAAGGGCAAAGTTGTTGGTGCTAACCTTTTGGTGACATTACAAACCAGTGAACTTTGGTGCCAAGCAAAACCTTTCCAGATAAGTGGACTCCTGTCCGCACCTTGGTAGAGGCATTATGGGAAATGTTGTTTGGTTAGCATCGCAGATTCATGATTTTTCTTATTTCCATATTTTACCGTTCTGTCCAATGATTGAACAATGTTTCCACATTCTTGAGTTTGTTGTCAAGGGATGGGCGTCTTGCAAGAATTGTGAATGTAAAAATAAATTGCAGCAAACTAAAAATGGACCATTGTATTTTGATCCAAACCAAAGCAAGCAAAACTCATGCTACTACATGTGTGCATCTATCTCCCCATCAATCCAAATAAGCATATCGATCAGCAATTCAAATTTTGCCACACCTCGAGGCTTTGTCAGTATTGGGAATCACACTTGGTGATACCGAGTGTGTAATTCACCACACGTGAGAAGATCTCGACTAGAAGACTTCCAGATAAGAGTCTTTCTCCAGGGTCTGCTCTGTATAATCATGTTAATGTGCTCTGCACGCACCAAGAATAAAAATGTACATGTCGAAGCCTGGCACCGACAAATAATACTATGCAATATCCAATTGTCAGACCATGACGAGGTGGTCAACCGCTCCTCTGAAACAATTTGTATACGAACCATTAAAACGCCCGTTTGAGAAAACATGTCTACACGCTTGCCTTTTCCTTGTGAGTATAATTTGACAGTTTCCAGAAAAAGAAACATGTCAAACGCTGATAGCTACTTCAGCCTGGCATATTTGCATGTGGTAAGCAAACAAGCACACACATACAACTATATTTAATATATTTGCCCAAGTCATGTTGCTCAAATAAAAGGAGGCGCCTGGGGGCCAACAGATGATGGCAGATGAGATAAGAAATATGAGGGGAGAAAAAGTAGAGGAAATGAAGCATGTTTCCGTGTCCCACATTTACACTCTCTCACTTTCTCTCCACTCTAATCATACCCACCGCGGGCCCACCCCTTTCTATGCCTCTTTCCCCCTCTTTTCACCAATCTGTGCAATCCTTTCGCCCACAAGCCCAACCCCCCAATCCTGCACCACCCCAACCTGCACTGCAGAGTCCCAGCAGTAGCTCACAGGAGAGGTGGCACACTTTGAGGATAAATTTAGAAATGAAGCAAAATCCCCAGGCCGGAACACAAAAGAAAGAAAGTAGAGACAACACTCACGCACACGTGCACACGTGTCTGATCACATGCAGAAAAGCGTTGACATACTTTTGGCACGCCGAGACATTACCATGAAAGAAAATGTGCATTTGAGGGCGTTCAGTCAGGTTCTACCGCAATTCAAATGAGGTTTGCGGAGTATATTGAATGGTGGTGGAAAATAAAACAGGAAACGAGTTCAAAAGAAGTTCGAAAGGATTTCTACACTAAAAAGAGAAGAATGGGCAAATTGCAAAAAAATAGGTCAAAGCTGTGAGATTATTCCTGGCCTAAAATCAATCAGAAACAAATGTGTAATTTTATGAGAATTAACTCAAAATTTTGCAATGATCAGGTCACAAAGGTCTGATGGAAATAAAATGGTAAAGGTCCATGATTTAAATTAAGTGGTAATGTCACAAATAATGAAGGTTTCATATTAGCTGAAAAATGTGATATGGTTGAAAAATGATCAGCTTCAAATGAATGAAGTAATAGTATCAAAACAATATCCTATTATTACAAGCATTTAGTGAAGTCCAAGTATTACAATTAATTTGAATGGAGTCATAATTTTCCAAAAAGAATGCCGTTGTTATTATTATTGAATAAAGTCATCATTTGAGAAGAAAATGTTAAATCATAATAGACAAATATTCCAAGTCATGCAATGTAGAAAGAAACTTCATCTTACGTTTTTCATCATCAACATCATCATCATAAAAAAATGGTTTAATAGGTTGAATGGTTTATCACATATAATTTCATGTATATTTATAAATTATTTTTTATAAGCGTCATGAGTAGCTTGTCGTCATTTTATCAATGAATATCTGCCGTTTGTCTTCATATTAAGGAAGTCCACAATCAACAATTGATATGTTTATGCCATTTTCAATAGCTTTTCCTCATTTAGGCCATGTCTAACCTCAATTTTTTGAGTCTGAAAACCGAAAAAAAAAAACTGTCAGAGGACACTGGCATCCAAGTACTATGTCAAGCAAACAACCTTTGGACACAAGAAAATAAATGAGAAACTAAAAAAAAAATGGCTGCCAGTTAGATCTTACACAGGAGGCTAGGTTTCCCGTATTATTAAATTCGCCTCAAAAGTTATAGTTTGTGCTATAATAGTTCCTACTTGAGTCCCAGCACGAATAATAATATTTTTAGGATTCCCTCAGTGCTCGCTAAGCCTTTACAGCACTCTTGGTGGCAGTTGGGAAAAGCGCCATGATACCAATAATAAGATTGGTTAAGAAAACCACGGGAGAGACGGGAGGGCGGGACACTTATCGTCTAGAAGGAAAAGAGCTTTCGGAGGCTTGGACAGAGACGGCCAGTGTCCTCCCGTCACCTCAAAGTCATTCTCCTCCTTGGAGGGGGGTCCGGGGCTAGTCCGGTATTAAGGGTCCCATTACGACGCAATATCCCCCTTCCACGGTCCATCCAGCCTCTGTGGAGCATTTGATAAGTCTGTGCTCATCGGGTGTAGAAGGCAAAGACTTATTTCGGAACTTAATAAGAAGATATTAATCCCTGTCAAGGGCAAATGTGTAAAATAAGCAGAAGTGAGAAAAGCTTTTATTTTTAGGGAAGGGGAAAACTACTTGTTTGGGAGGCATGAGATGTGTGTCTTCTTTTTAAGACTGTGGAACAGAAGAAGTCTTTTAAGCGATGTGTTTGTCTTTTTTGGTGGAGTGTGTCATCGATTGTCCACTTGATGGGAAAGTGTAACATTAATAGGGCCAAGTGCTAAAATTAGTGATGTCCTGATCACATATTTTAACATGTGTGTCGAGTCAGAGTCACTTTTGAGTCATTTTGTGGCTCTGCCGATAACTAGTCACCATCCGACACCTCGGATATGAAGAAAAGAAGGAATAATAGCACATCCGAATGCCCTTTCCCCCAAATATGAACAAAGATATCTAACAATAAAGCCATACAAAAGTGTTATTCCAAAAAACTAATTGTTTTGTAGATATAGAGCATAAGAAATGATTTTGAACAAACTATGTTCAAATATTCGGTTATCATGAATCTAAAACATAGTACATTGCGATAAATTCTGCTTTGGGGAATCTCTATCTAAAATTATTTTAAAGAAATACACAGAATAATGTAAAAAAAATGTCTATCGATAGTCCATCGAATAATGAAATGAGGATGCTATTTAATAACTGATTTGTGTTTTTGTGGGCCCTTAAAAATACTCAAGTTTAAAAAAAGGATAAAATGTTTACAGTTGGTTAAACCAAATATTATTTGAAATTATTCCATTTAAGATACATTTAAAATAACGTCATTGGATTCCTATTAGAATTATGCCTTCTTTACAACAACCAAAAAAAGGTGATTCCTTTTTCACAGTACAGCCATACAGCCAGCTAGTCATTGTGTGTTGACAATGGCTGCCATTTATGAACGCTTTTGCTTCTAACCGAGACAAATTGTCCAAGAGGGACACCGTACAAGAGGCAAAGAGGGATTACCTAACACTTGGTGCAGGAATAAGCACCAGTGGGATACTCTGCAGATCAATAGTCACACTGACTAAAAGACACAAACACAAACACACACACACATGCGCACTGAGTGTCCGACGTGGATCAATGCTCACGGTGCAGTAAAGCACATTAATCAACACGCATTTGTATGCAGCAAATAGCTCATACAAACATGTCATTGCGTATAGAACACAAATATGACATAATGAACCACAATGACACAAAAAGACAACAGACACAAAACAATAAAGTACATATAATGATATGAAATCATGAAAATTGTTTCAATATGGAGATATTAAACTATAAAATAGCTTCTCATTCACTTAAAATAGATGTGTCCTATGTGTCCTTGCCATGGCAACATCAGTTTCTTACACTATTGTCATTAATGGGAGCCGATGAGTTCATTCATGGGTTAACAGTAGAATAAAAACAACTAATAACCGTTTGAGCAGTATGAGTGTTATTAATATATTCTCTCTGTTTTAATGTTGTAGATGATAACAAAGTTGCTGTATAGTAAATGTAAAAATTGTTCTTTATTGGAGCAGATGTGACTTGTTTATCACTGTCAATGGCGGCTAGTGAACAAAGAAAAGGAGCCTGGCAGCCCGCCAGGTTTAGAAAAGCACTAGGGATTTCGGGTATTTATATCAGAATTGGATTCACAGACAAAAGTAGGTATCATTTTTGTTTTTGTTTATGTGAGTAAAGGTTTTGGTAGGCTCCAACACCCCGTGAACCTGAAAAGTAAAATTGTTGTTGAAAATGAATGGAAGAATAAGAGTTTTGGAATATTGTAATGACAGATGTGTCCTATGAACATTGATTATTAACTCTGACTTCCTTTAATGGCAATTGACGTCCAAGTCAATTAAACCTAGATGGGCTGCTGTGAATGTTTTATGTTATCAATATAGTTTAAATAATTTATGACAGGAATTAATTAGAGGGACCAGTTCATTTGAAATCAAAGCCTCTTAAAACAAAAATGGATTTTTATCCGGCCACTATTCCAGTGCATTTTTTAATACTCATGGTTGGCATCGGAGATAAATATCAATAAAAAAAAATAAAAAGGGACAACAAAAACTGAGATTGCATGAATGGACATGTTGTTTTTTGCCATGATCGTTCAGAAAGACACACACACACACACACAATGAATAGGAGTGACATTATTTTACAACAGTATACATCATTTTTTACGACCGTTTTATATTTATAGCCTAAAATGGATATATTCTCTGTAATTATGACATTCTTCTCGTTATATATGTTGTGTAAATGAGACACTTTTGTAAGAGAACCCTGTCATAAACCTTTTTTTTCAGATTCCAGTGAATGTATAGAATTCAGCATTTTTAAACCATCTTCCATGCAAACTTGACATCCATTTAATTCAACCTGAAAAGAGAAGAATTGCACTGGTCTTCATTTATGAATGGTTGATTACATTTTATTTTTTTTTAAAGATGCAACCTTCCACTGCAATTTCTCTTGCAAGGAATTAAAAATATGGCAGGTGTAAAGACGCCCACGTGGCTCTGGTAAGTGATACCGCTATAGTGAGACAGTATAAATAAAATCTGATTAGATAGAAGCGTAATCTCTTGAGCTCTGCTGTCAATTAAAATTCAATTTCACCGACACACAAACTCACACATTTCCAAACACACAGACACACACGCTCGCAAACTGGCAAAAGACTCTCTTAAGTGTTTGCTGTTTGTCTACCATATAAAAGCATAAGTATAATTACCCTAGTTAATGTCTCAGCATTGTTTTAGAATGACATTCTTTTTTTTTTTTTGTAGCAGGGGGCACTTTTTTGCATGAAAACACCTCTGGAATCTTTCATAAAAGTTGTAGAAGTGTTTTCAAGAGAGATTGAAGTTAAATACAAACTTAAATTAAGATGGAATTAGTATGAGAAATTGGTCAGGCGCTTTGGTAAAAGTGCAGCAATTTTGGTTAATGACAAAATTCAGATGGGTTTCTCCATTCAAAATTGAGTGTACTTACCTATTTTTATTTTGTAAGGAGACAAAAAGGCATTATCATGCTATGCTGTAGTCCTAATGTCAAAGACCGTTGAGATCATAAAATAACATTTTACGATAGGTGGCCCACGGTTTATGATGGTTCCGATATAATCGTTTTTTGAGGTCACAAACAGCGCGCAATGAACTACTTTGCAGGGTTGTGTAAGAAAATGTGGCCACATGGCATAAGATATCTGTTAGTGCTGTGTTTAAAGTATTTGCGTATATTCTTTCTGTCTATGGCTTTAAAAAGTAAGAATATTCACTGTTTTCAAGACTTTACTACAGTGCTCAAGTTTGTAAAATATACATAGTAGTTAGAAATTGGATGTATACTAGATATAATAAATTAAACTGAAACAAATGACATGGATTTTATTCCTGGACAGATTGAAGTTGAGAGTTATTCATGCAATTTAACAGTTCTTTTTTTGCTCTTTTTTTTTGACACCCAAACCCTCATCATTGGCTAGAATGGAGGCTCCTTAATTAGGGACTGTCTTTTTTTAATCCAAAGCTTTTATAGCAAACCCCACAGAGAAAGCACCAGCTGCCATCTCTGATTGGGGTGGGCCATAAAAATTAAGTTTCAAAAAAAATAAAAATTAAAAGTAATTTTAGCAATTTTGTGAGGCAGATGCAGCTCACTAACAAAAGAAAAGCCCCCCCTCGGTTTTTGTTTAAGTGAGAAATGCCAGATGTGATTTTGTCATAAATGCTAATATACCCAATCCACACATCTAATATTTAAATGAAGAAACAGAAACAGTTGAGTGATCTAATATGACTCAACCTTTAAAAAATCAAACTTGTCAACTATTTGAGGAATTTCCAGTAGAATTGACGTTAAAACTAATTGGATGCCTGTCATGTCAAAGGCAGTGTTTAACTAAACGCTATAAAATACTAATTTAATAAGATGAAATGTTCCCTGTTCACATCCTACAGCTTCAAGACAGGGTCATTTCGATTCAAGAATTTTCAAGAACCTCATATTCACAGGTCAAAAGGTCACTCCTATTAAAAAAAATGGATCTATAAAGTACTCGTATAACTTCAGAGAATCATAGAGATTTAAAAATTCCACTTCCACACCCTCACACATAAACCAGGCCGTCTGCCGGGACCTGCGGTGTCTAAGAAAAGCAGACAGTGTGATGCTGGAACCTCCAGCTGCCAACTGGCATATGTAGGCCAGCACTGAGTTATAAATCTCCTCCAACCTCTTACCAACCTTTCCCTCTCAGCACACAAATCCATACACGCAACAACAACAACAACAGATTGCCATAATAATACAAACTACTACTGTCTAACTTCAACTGCAATCATTGCTTCTCTACTCGTTTGCATTCTACATGCTGTCACTTGCTTGAATAAAAGATTACAGCCTAAATAAATGTGTACACGGAAATCAACATGGGACAAACTAACACTAAAACACAAAAGCTTTCTCTTTTTTTATACTTTTGTCCAATGAAGAAAAGGAGAGTCATGACTAATATCACTACATTTAATTTTCATTCATGAGTATTTAGACAAGTTCAAGCCTAAGAATGCAATCAAGAAAGAAAAGGTAAAATGCAGTGAGTGTTTAGGTCAGGAATTTCTGTTTATGTTTCATAGGCACTGTTAACGGATGCAATTTTTTATATGTATCGTATCTTGTGTTGACCCGGCCCATCTGTCAAATTTTTAAAGTCAATATGGCCCCCGGGCCGAAAAGTTTGCCCACCCCTGGTTTAGATGGAGGGACCAAGATATTGAAGGGGAAGTGAAAAAATAAAGTAGAATTTGACAGCTCCACTGGGTCTCATTAAATCGGCCTATTCAGACAATATATATTGCTGAGAAAACACATACTGCCAATACTGTGCGCTCTAGCATCTGCGCGTTGACTTCCAATGAGCACCCCCCCCAAATGGGGCGATGGCAGTTTTGCAGCTTCCCCTTCTTTAATTCAGGTGTAAGACGGACGCTCGGGTCCAAAAGTGCATTTCCGCGAGTCACTGTTTACATTTGTGCCGCCCGACGACCTTCGGAAAAACCCCTCTGACGTCTGGATAATCTGCGTCAAAACATTCTGCCCGATCCGCCTCCCCTGAGAGGCAGCAGTAACAGCATAGCGAGAAAAAAATATATATAAAGCTCAAAATTGAGGCGGAGATAAACCAAGTAAAGATTTAACTGAATCGGACCCCTGAGGTCATGCTATTCAGAACGCTACAAGCTTTCAGGAATAAACCTACCTATAAACTCAGCAAAAACTCAGTAAGGTGTGTTAAGACAAGAGGAATACAAACAGGTTTACAAGAGTTTTCAGACTATAAGTCGCACATTTTTTTCATAACTAAGATGAGCCTGCGACATTGTGTATTAACTCGTGTGAGTTATTCTTTATTCAGGTACAGAGTTGAAAAAATATCACAAATCTTGGCTAGAGATTATGTCTGGAATCAGTTAGCCAGCTTAACCTGTCACCTATTGGTCAAAGATTTTTGTGGTTTTTAATATAAGCATAGTAAAAGCCCTTGGATTTTGATCAAGTTCTTTTTTTAAGTCATATTTCATTGTTAAAGTCCAAATGTTCTTCAAAATAGAAATAACACGTTCCTTGAAGTCCCAGTTTCATGATTGTACAATAAAACAAGATCTTTTGGAATATTTTAACTGCATGTTGGTGTTTATGATCACAAATTGGGAAAGATTTGCATGTTATGATTTTCAAAAATGGTTATTAGACACAAAACAGCACCTCTTTTACAAAAAAATAATAATAAAAAGAAAACAAGCCTTTATGACAGCATACTTTCAGTTCCCAAATGACTCACTAAATGAGTGACAAAGGACTCCTGCGTAAACCCATCTTTGTTCTTGCAAGGTTGCAACCGCTCATGTTGGAATGATTGACCTTATTCACAGGGAGCCAAGCCCCTGTTGCTGACAGCGTTCCATCCAGAGGTTTGTGTGTGTGTGTGTGTGTGTGTGGTTGTGTCCATAGTGAGATGTGTGTTTGTGTTAGGTGAATGGGCAACGGTGGGGGAGGTGGATTACATGACAGGGTAGACGAGACATGCATGTCGACACCAGTTTGTCAGGAGGTAGTCGACAGCAAAGTGGGGGTTAATGAGCTGCTGCTGGTGCTGGCGTGGGGAACGGGGGTGTTGGAATGGTGGGAGTTCAGTTCCATAGTGGGCTGGTTCAATCAACACACGGGGGGATTGCCCTTTAATTGTAAGCCAACATTTAGCCTGCTGCACACACGTGCACATCAAGCATCTCCTTGGGAAATGTATGACATTGATATTCTGTCCGTGTCTGCAAAAATTGTGATAAGAGCATAAAGACAAGACATCAATAAGAGACAGAAGGAAAAAAAAAATTGGAAGAAGGAATCATCTTTTTCAATGGTTGTTTTGGTTTCTTTTTATACCCTAAATTACAGTGCACATGGTCTGTGTCCTACCAACCTACATAAAGAAGAGTAGGCTTATTAGCGAACAAAATGGTTGAAGTATGACCCAATTAATAATGACACACACACACACACACATATACATGAAGGGAGACGCACAATATATGTTCAGGAGGCGTGTAAGTGCTAGGGAACAGACCCTATTATTTCAGCTCATTTAGTCTCAGTCCAGCCATTAAATTTAAGCCTGACCCCACAGCTCCCACAGTAAAACCCGGGTTGAACGCCCTCACCCTCAAACAAACACAATATATGTTTACCAATGGTTATAGACACTGTCTTATATATATTTTTTTTATTTACTTTTCCTGAGTACGGCCATTATCGTTTTAAATGCCTCTAAACATCTGCTTCAGGGAAGGAGTACAAAAAGTTTGTATCCGGTGTGTGAGATGCCAATGATGCCGCAGCGTGCTCTCCTAGGGCAGTAGGTGATGGAAATGTCCTCCAGGGATTGAAGAGGGCAACCAGTTAGTCTCTGGGCGATGATAATGACCTGCTGGAGCTATTTCCTCAAGGCCACAACACAGCTGGAGAAGCTGACTCAGCATCAATTCCACCCAGCAGCTATACACTGACACCAAGAGCTAAGATATTAAGTTATTCCTCCTTCAAACTTTTAGGAAACATATTCAAGTTTGATATGGAATTTGCAGTTTAGTTCGGGTCCTCACCAATCTAGGTGCTCAAGAAACCTGGTGCAATCCCTTCCCTTTCACGATTAATAGTGATAGAATAGACGTAGGGTTTAAACCTAAAGTCAACTCTAGAACTGCCTTGCCATCTCAGTGAGAAACTCCAAGGCCTTTCTATGTCGTTTTTTTCTTACCTTTGTTGATATATTGCATTTATTTGTTATTTGTCTGATTTAAATGGTTTTTATCTTGTGTTTTTAAATTGTAATTGCTTTTATCTTGCGTGTCCTGTTTGGCTTCTGTCATTTTAAATATCCTTTGTCATTTATAAATGAACTTTGCCTTGTCTTTTGACTTTAGGTTCGGCTTGTTGGTGGTACACCAGACAGTCAGTGGTCTGACCTCCACCTTGTAGCAATTTTTATCCCCCTCTGAGACACGACCCACCACCGTGGTGTCGTCCGCAAACTTGATAATGCTGTTGTTCAGGTCGGTGGGGGTGCAGTTATGAGAATGCAGTGGACATTTATAGCATTCATGACAGCATTGAGTGATGGTTAAAGAGTCTGTTTGTGCGACCAAGTCCATTTGTTTCTATACATATTCTGTGTACATCATTTAATTTGACTAGTCTGTATATCCAGGTGTGGAAAACTGTTATTACCACCCTAAAAAATCACCACACAGGGGGTCAGGATTCCAACATTGTTGGATTGACATGTATTTAATGAGAAGCAAATGAGACTGGGTTATCTTTTTAAGGCAGCTAAGGAGCATCAAAAGCCAGCGGGCGACCACAACCCGGATAGTTACGCCGATAAACTAATCACTAAAGATAAGTGGAGAAGTCGCAAAGCTGGTTACAGTTCACAAAGTCAACTTCTGACACGGTGCGGTCTTTGTCTCAGTCAGACAACATGAAACACAGATGCAAAAAAAGAACACGATAGAAATGGAAACGTGACTTCAATAGAAGAAAGAGACAAGCACAAAGGTTTGACTGTTGGATGCTGCAAGCAAGGAAAGTGAGAAAAAACTTTCAGAATAATACAGCAAACTCCTACAGTACACAGCTAAAAAACTACAACCACAATAATAAATGCATTGTTGTTATTAATACCTATTTTGTCAGTGTCAATCAAAAGTTAGCATTACAAACTGTGTTTACTTTGTACTGGTCTTGTGCAGGATTTCATTATATTTTGCTGGTGTATGTATATATAAAATGTTCATTTTCAGAAAAACTTCTTGCGTCAGCACTGGGAGCGTATCCAATTGAATATAAAAGCTACAAAAAGACATTATACATATTTCTAATCTCATATAAGCCACAACCAAGCGTTATAAAAAGGGAGCGGCTGATAAATGACACTTTTAATGGAGTTGTACTTGTGTTTTGTTGTTTTTAATGCATTCTACCTCACGCAAACTCTTTCCAGGCCCGTTTTTTTTTCTTTTCTGGAGTCATGTCCACAGGAGCAATTTGTAAACACTATAAAATGTTAACTATTCAATTAGTATTTATTATTGCCTGAGTGGGCTAATCTTGCTTGGTGCGGCTCCAAAGAAAATCCTCCTTGAAGTCACCTAAGTTAACTTTATAATTAGAATACGCAAAAGGTCCAGTCAGGAATTGCATAAATGAACAAAGCAGAGTTACGAGAGGAGAAGAAGAAAAGTGAGCTCTGCTAAATACCAAAAGAGCACATTAACAGATTACCACAGAGGGGGTCTTTAGTAATCAAACATAATTATCACTGCGACAATATGCGTCAACAGCCTGATAATCACTTTCACGTGCACGCACAACCGCAGTACTCGGCTTGATTACCTCAGATAGTTTGGTGGATTGCTTAGCGGGACGACACATAAAATGCACGCCGAGGGGTAATTTGGAGTTTTCTACAGCCTACCACCAATGTTTTTGCTATGTAAAAGGAAACCAGAGTTGTCTGATGCATTTTTCTAAATTTAAAATAGCTTGGATGTGACTATCCAATATTTCAATTCTGTTTTATTTTCTAAAAAAATTCACAGTACAGGTTTTGCATTGAAATGAGCTTGTTTGAAAGGTCAGATGTCAAAGATATACAATTATTTTTCTCTGCCTAAGAAATGGCAAGAGCTTCTTCAGCAACTTCTCCAATGACGTTTATTCATTCTAAAACAAATGAACAATGCAATTTGGATTTTTTTTTAACTCAACCTATGCCTTAATCAAATAAGTCATAATACGCACTTGTTGAGCTGCGAGAAGAAAAAAATGATCAATCATATTGACGGGTTACCATAGTGTATCATTGTCATCAGCCATGTTTAACCACAAGGGTTGGAAGTAGGATACTCCCCAGCAATCATGAATGCAACACAAGCTTCAGCATGCCTCCTCTCTTATCAATACTCATTCCAATCCATTCGGGACTTCCTTTTTTTTCTCGTCCGTTATATTGATTGTGTTCATTTAGCGCCGCTACCCAATCCCCTTCTCCCCCCACCCACCCACCTCTTTTACTAAATCCCATTCCCGATGGTTGGTTGTCTCCTCACTATTTAGCGCTTAGCAAGCGAGTATGTGGGAGAAGGCAAAACGGCACTCAAACGTCATCACCATCAAGTCCGAATCTCAATCATCTCAAAAGGGAAGAAGGCAAAGAAAGGCATAGTAGAGGGGCAATATGGGGTGGAGGGTAGGGGGGTGGCGCTTGGCTCCTTGTGTCGCGCCTGCGATAAAGCTGACAGCACACTTCATTGGACAAGGAGTAAGGGGGGGTGAATTAGATTACCCCCCCTTTCTACTATTCCGCCGCAATCTTATTGTAGATATTAACTAAAAAGGCACCCGGGTGTCTCCCGCCTGCGGCACAGCCCGGTTCAGGTGACATTTTGACAGAGCGGGCCTCCGGCTTGGTGTGCCACGACACAGATGGGATCTATAATTGAAGCGGCGACTAACTGGTTAACCGTGGCCGGGAGACTCGCGTGCAAGAGTGTATGCTCAAGGAGCCATTGTCTGCAATCATAGCTAGAGGTGATGGGGCTATTAAAATGCAGCATTCCCGCCAACCACTCAACCACCCGACACCCACACATTATAACTGCGAGTGTGTGATGGCGGAGAGAGGTGTCTTTGGCGTAATCCACTCTGTGACATAAACCTGAGTGCCTTCCCTTCCTCTGCCTCTCCTGAATAAATCTTTAATGGAGGTTTTATTGTCCCTGATCAGTATGCAGCACTGGGCATGTTTATGCAGCTTCATCACACATATAGACACACTCCCATGCACACACTGGGAGAAAAAAAATTGGGTGTACTTATCAATGCTTTCACACACTCCAAATGCACACACATATGCTCACACAATCCTATCTATGCAAACACTAATGTAGAAAATCACACTCCCTCACGGTCAAAAAGCTAAAGTGACAAAAGGTCTCACACACAAACTTTCCGAAAATTCCTCACATTCGACCCATAACTATGTACACATACTCTTGTCAGTCTACCTCAATCGCAGACATTTGCAAACGCAGACCTCTCTCACGCTCACTTAGTAATTCATGTGCGCACTTGCAAACACACGGAATTATGTACACAGACTTGTTCACGTATATACAAACAAACTGACTTGGTCACACAAACGTGCACAAACACAGACTCTTTAACTGTCATTCAATGTACTCTTGTACAAACGATACATCAACGGGTTTATAAACCACAGGTAAACTCTCCGGCACAGCGGTCTCCAACTTGCGGCCCATGGGAGAAAATTTAGCACCCCCCGCTTGACATGTAGGTCATGTATTTGTGCAGTCCAATCGTCATTGACTTGGCTTATAAAATACAGTAGAAACTAGCATGGTTCAGCGTTCTGATGGTTTTCAACATTATTATTTTCAATTAATAAGTCATGGGGAAGGAAAATGCATCCACTTTTTTTTAACAGCTACCGTCCAGAGAATGGTTGACAATATGTAAACAAAACGGGACTGACAGACTATCGTTTTAGTTGAAGACAGATTTTATCCAGACATTCATACATAGTACATGCACAAAGAAAAGTGGAACACTCAAGGATTACAAAATAAGATGTTATTACTAAACAGGTCATGGTTAGCATGATGGGAAAAGAAAAAGATATGTGAAGAAATCAGGTCAGCAATCTTTATGCTCTAAAGAAAAGTTCATGTTCACAACTGGTTTTCGTAACACCTGGGAAGATTGGATCACTTGCACTTGTTTTTATTTTTAACACCCAGTTGAAATCCTTTTGTGGACAACTTGATGTGCCCGAAACTCCATCTCGAGTGTCCGCCGCATAAATTGAGTTAGAGATTGCTGCTTCAACACACTCGCAAAGAAGGCACACACGTGCATGCACACTGACTCACCACGAGCCTGAAACATGAATGCAAACAAGCTCATACGTGCTGTCACTTATTCAAACACAATTCTCTAAACGATTATCCAATTAATACAATTGTTGCCAGTTATTTGGATAAAAAGTAAATCCATTAATGATTGAAATTGACTATGACATTCATGCAAAACAGGTCATAATTATGAAGCAATCAAATGAAAATCCTTAAAGGACAGGGTTATCAGCAATGCCCTACTTTACTGCACCAACCAACCAACCAATCAACTACGTAAACCGGTTTACAACCTCAAAACAACACCATTCCGCCACACGAACACGCAAACCAATGACGTCAATGACAAAAACTATCATCACCAAAGTCGCCCTTCCAATTATTAGCAAAATGAAAAAGCACCATACTGTGATAAAAGCCCAAAATCCATTTGCTAGAGGAGGCAACCTTGCAATTACTAGAGAGCTGCCTTCTCAAGTCCTTCTTTTTGACAACATTTTAGCGCTCCAAAAGAAATGTAAAACTCCCTCAAACAGGCCTAATTGCTATTCTTATCAAGAAATACCTCTAAAAACTGCTACAAAATTTGTCGAAATTGCCAATACGTTCAGCCTCCTTAAAACAGCTAACGACAACTTAATTTGACATCTTAAACATGCCCTACACAATAAAATGGTCACTTTCCTTAAATGCAAATAGGCTGTAGCCTACTGTATGTAGCTGCTATGAACAAAAAAATAAAATAAAAAAACAATTACTACACCCAGTCTAGCATTTGAATGATCAGAATAAAAAGCACACACTGCTTTAAATGTGTTTCACAGTAATTTTATTGACACAGGAGGGAATATGGCAAACAGCATGACATATTGTGTTATAATCTCCTAATGGAACAACCCCCATTTGGCAACAAACAAGTACCCATCCTCCTCTCTGTCGCCTGCATGGAACGGACCCTGAAGAGAATGTTGTGACAACGAAGACCACAACTATGATTGATATGCATCCAAGTGTGTGTGTGTATGTGTGTGTGTGTGTGTGTGTTATGCAGTTCCTCTGTAGTCAGCAGGGGGGCAGGAGGATCTATAGCCACCGCCATGCACTCACAAACACAACCACAAGCACACATTGATGCACTCTTCCTCTCACAAATTACACACACAGGCACGCACACGCCATCACCCACAATGATTTGTACTGTGACACATTTGGTAGTGTGCATCCATATACTCCACTCTCACACATATACACTCATTTATTTAATCTCCCTGGCACTAATAAACACATAATAGAGTCTGGGCTGCATCAAGGATTCCCCTAAATAGGGATTAATGTTGTTAATTAGCTTTGGCTAACTTGTTGGTATCATCAAAAGTTAACATTTGCTTGGGCTGTGATGTTAAGCAATAAGAGCTTTTAAAAAAAATGCCCATGGCAAAATATGTGTGGGTCATACTTTTTTAAAATAAATGAATTTATTATTTTTTTTAACAAATTGGGTGACTTCTTTTGAATATGTATTTAAATGTTTTAATTAAACACCAGAGGAAAGTAGACCACTTTTTAAAATGTAATGAGTTACACTTTTTTTCAATAGCTTCAATTTGTTTTTCCGATTTTTAATGAATGAACCTTACATTTAAGTTCCCATGTTCAGACGATTTCCTAGCCAAGGTTCGTGGGGGGCGCTGGAGCCTAACACAGCAACCCCAACTTCTAAAAATGTAATAAATTAGACTTTTTTTCAATACCTTTAATTTCTTTTTCCGTTTTTTAATGAATGCACCTTACATTTAAGTCCACATGTTCAGATGCTTCCTAGCCAAGGTTCGCAGGGGGTGCTGGGCCCTACCATAGCAACCCCTTTGTGTTTATATATGCATTCCGATGGAAGTCGAGTCATTTTCCATAGTTACACATAACTAATAATCACTTGACGTGTCTGTGAAGTGCAAGTGTGAAGGTCCCGATTCCATTTCCCCGACACATAAATACACACACACACCTGAACTGGTAGACACATACCCCCATTATATCTATCCATCTGCTTTATATTCTCAAGTCAAAGCCACGGGCCTCACCAGAGACCTGCCTTCAGAAAGTTTATTTATCAAATGCGGCTTTTGTTTGACTCCTAATGTGTGTGCGTGGGTATGTGGGGGTGTGTGCATCTGGGAGTGAGATAGAGATTAACAAAAATCTCTGAGCACAATGCAAGGACAGATATTTCCTGATGAGGGCAAACTGCAACCTTGCTGTAGGGAAGACGCTTGCACAAAGGCTCAGCAATAATAAACTTTTGTCAGTGTATTGCTTATTCTTACATAAAACCATCCTTGATAGGCAAACCTGTGACATAGTCAAGTACTACCTCAAGAGTTTAGTCACTATCTCCTGTCATTATAAAGTAATGGTTACATTTTAACATGAAATAATGCTATAGACAATATAGAAGAGCTATGATAGGGGTATAATTTGGACATTTTTTTGTAGAAACAATACATTTTTGCCTTTTCTTTTACTTCAGTCCTACATTGGCAATAGAGCGAGAAACATGAGGTATATGAGAGAGGTAGATGAAAACTATATGACAAGTACAATGATATTTATATCTTTATATGAGTTTGACACCCCTTATATTCAACTGTTCTCAAGCCCCGTGTAATGAATCAGCTCCTTCCACTTCCATTTTTCTTCACACCAAACATTCTTAATTCACTAAAGCATATGGAACAGGTGCGTGGGCTTTTAAGATTTTTTTAAAAGAGAGTATACGTATTTCTAACCTATTTTAGATAGTAACTGATAAATGAATTGTTGGTGCCTCACCAATTCCCTCCTAAATGAAAAGTGGCACCGTTAAGAGGTTAAGAGGGTACAACGGAGAGCAAGTGAAAGGCTGGAGGGCAGCGTGAAAGTAGCGAGGGGAGACGGGGATGAAAAGAGGACGACGCTTTCATTAGCGAGATTGATTAGATGAATGCTGAAGCTAACGGCCTTTGTGCTCTTTAGCTAAATGCCATCTCTGGGCCTATCAGCGTGGCCACTTCAACAACAACACATAAATTAGCGCAACAGAGAAAACGGCCGAGAATGGGAAGAAAGAAAGAAAAAAAAAAGTGTAATCATGAGAGAATCTCTCAGCGTTGAGAGCCAAGATCATCAACAACAACAAGCAGCTGATGACCTCATTAAGTGCAAACAATGCAACACAACTGTATAGTGATGTACTATTCTATTTGTACATCCTTGGTTTTATATACAGCACACTGCACCCTAGCAGCACATTTAACACTTTTAACATGGCCAAAGACTGTAGAAAACTAAAAAATAAAGTGGAGGATAGGGTTCCTACAAACAATTATTTACATCACTGATATTTTGAGCTCATCATCTCATACATAAATCATATTATTTTCTACTATATTAAAATTCCACATAAAAATAATGCACTAAAAAGGTTAGGGCCGGAATATTACACCAAATAACTATACGAAAGCAAATGAATGCTATTTTTATTGATTACAAAAACAATCCATGTGCAATAATCTAAGATGACAGAAATCAAACAATATTTACTGTTAAAAGGCTCAAAGAAGACTATTTGGATCATTTTGAAGTCATACAACCTACAATTGGTTGTCACAAGGATGAGACAAAGTGAGAAACAAACCAAAAACAAAACATAAAGGAAGAAACAAGATGGAAACCACCAACAAACACAAACCGTGACATATCACTAAACGATGATCCAAATTTCCACGCATTTGCATATCAATAAGTTGGCAATCAGTCATGAATGGTGGATATCCCCAATGCTCAGTCGCTATTACCGTATCTGTGCGTTAGTGACGCACACACTTTCAACCCGCAGGCGTCCTTCTAAAATGTTGCCTTTTACATGGAAACTTAACAAGTGTGAAATTGGAAAGGATCCCAAATTATCTTCAGACACACACACACACACACACACACACACTTACACACACCCCAATGTGTGTCAAGTGTGTGTGGTGGAGAATGGCACTCATATGCTCAGGGGGGAAGCGTCCTAATTGAAAAAGCCTCCTCTTTCCAGGATCATGCTCCTCAGGAGATACAGCACAAAGAAGCAATTTGAAAAATAAGAAAAAGAGGCTTTATCTCAAAATCGTCACAGACAGATTGATGTGAATTTACATTAACAAATATAATTTTCCGCCCTGTTGACCACATTGGATACAATTTCCTTGGTGAGCAGCCACCTAGTAGATACTACCCAGTTTGTGCCATGTGATTGTCTCTGGACAACCTAATCAACATAAATGGGCAATTCCTAACAAATATTTTGGTGACGTTTTTTTTCATGGTGCTGAATGTAAAGGTAGACCTTAATAAGTGTCTTGAATGAGTAAAACATAACGGGCCGTTTGCCATCTTACCTCCGATGAGACAAAAAAAACATAAAAATGCTAATAGGGGTAGGGAACCTATGGCTTGGAAGCCACATGTGGCTCTTTTGATGGGTGCATATGGCAGGAATACAATTGTTTATGGCTCCTTACATCAAAAAGGTTTATGGCCCCTGTGCTAAGCAGTGTCTGTCGTAATCAACGTTCCCTCTAAGATGCGCAACTGCACAATTGCGCACTGGTCGCACACTCACACATTCTCAGTGCACAAGAAAAACTATGCAGTGCAGTGATATTGGATATAAAGCATCCTGACTACCAGTAGTTCAAATTTGGCCTCTGTAGGAGACATTTGTAAACCTAAATATCCCCCACCCAGTGCATACAATTGCATTAACTCCTTTTGTGCTCTTTAGAGGACATTACTTTCTTTTGCAGTATTCCAATGACTTCACATAGATTAGGGAATTTCAAAATAAATGTGATTGGAAAACATTGTTTCTCCTGGTCGTCAGGAGGATATAACTTTTTTTTCTGTACCATTATATACTATGTAATTCATTGAGTGGCAAGTGTCCAGCCAATCACTGGATGCCACGCAATCATGTTCCGCAGCCAATCACGTCATTGACCGCACTTGCACATGGGGCTAAAGTTACTTAGCTAACGTGAATGTGAACGCCGACTCCCCAAACCAGCGTTATGAAGATCTGTGCATTTTATAAGTTGAAATGGCTGTCAGTGTATGTTCAAATACAAGAAAAAGCGTTGAAACTGTAGGACATATATTTAGTTTTTTCTAGAGTGGAAAGGTATGTTCTGCAAAACGTGCAGCGAAGGTATAAGTTGGGAGCGACTTTTCCGAAGGGAAAGCATAGACATTTAATGAAACCAGACTACCTCAAGACCAGACGTGAAAAATAAGGTAAGCTAGATTTGTTCATATCCTAAATCTTCATTTATTAAGATGCTTTATGTATGCATGAGTAGTATAAATGCACCTGTTGATAGCATGCGTCATACTGGTACTTCAGCACTTCTTATTTTGCTCACATTGCTTGTCAATGTGCTCAGGAAAGTTGTTTATTTGCCCAGATCGGTTGTTCCAGTTTCATATGTGCATTGACCGATCTCTATTTTAGTGTAAAATAAAATGTGATTTTATTTTTTTTCCCAAATTCAAGATAGCATCTTAATTTCTCACAGGACTGTTTGGCAAAGCCATGTCACGTGACCATCTGCAGCCAGTTCAATCGAACCCAGGTTAAGGACCACTGTCCCAGATACTATGAAAAATCTGAGGGAACATTGGTCATAATGCATGACATATTTTTCCTCCTCACTCCTGTATTTTGTCGCATTACAGCAGTGTTTGGTCGTGACGTACTCTGAACTGGCGCGAGGATGTATGAGTAGACTTTAAATATAAATCAAACCAAAGGAAGAGCAGAATACATTAACCCAGTTGGAGGCGATGGCAAAAAACTGATGGCAAACTAATAAACTTCTACTAATATAAAACGTCACCCGAACGCTCGCAATGCTCAAAGGAAATTTGTAACAAGTCATGTAAGAATAGACAGACATTTTTTATTCAGCATGGGTTTTGGTTTAAATAGACATGCTTCATTCAGGCTAATATTAAAGCTTATTTGTGCTGCAAGCACTGCATCAATTGCATAGAATTGCATATAATTGTATAGTTTTTTTTATTTTTTATAAATAGAAAAATAAATGTATAATGCGAATTTGCGGATGCACACACATGCGATGGGGATGTAAATGTAAACAATATGGTTCGTCCATTACCGTCAATGGCAGCCAATGAGCTAACAGGCTTGTCACACATTGAGTGTGGGAGAAAATGTAGAGAAACCACTATCTTAACCCTTTATTGTGTGTAGGGCATGGGGTTCATGCTATTAAAACTGTCATGAAATGCTAATGAGATGCAAATCCTCCCCCCGCTAGAGTGGACGAGTGGAAGAAGGCTTAAAAAAATAAAATAAAAGCAGCATAAGGCAGTAAAGATTCTCAGCTCTGTGGTATATTTGTATGGGTGCTCATGGCGGAGGGGGAAAAGAAAGGTCCCGGGCATTGATCGCAAGTGTAGAAAAATGTTTTTGATTTATCTTGCACGCAGGCAGCAGAATGGGACTTTCGGTATCGCCACCGAGGCAGAAAAACTGGGCAAAATAAAAGCACTCCATCTGTCCAACGTGCGGTTGCAGATATGAGGCGAGGAAAAGGCAGACCAGATAGGAAACGTGAGTGAAAAGCCTTTGCGTAGGAGTCAAGGAACGGTCGCCAAGAGCAGACATGGATAGAAAAAAACATTTTTTAAAGACACTTTTACTTAAAAAAAAAACACTTTCACTTTTGCCGCGTTGGCTTCGTAATGTGAAATCTACCGCAGTTATTTGTGGTATGTAAAATAGGTGAAAGTGTACCCAAAATAATTAAATAAAAAACAAGCAGGACAGTTTTGGGTTTCATCGTTTAAAAACGTGTGACCTCATAAACATAAAGAATTTTAACGAGTAACTTTATAACTTGTTTTATGTTCAATAGTTATTTATTATATATAAAAAAAGGTAAGCGCTCAGCTTCATTCCCATAGAAAAAACACAAATGTGACGAGCTTGTTTTCATCAAAACTGCGCCAGAAAGACTGTCTCGATCTGGCGTCCACTCCGTCCAGAGGGCCATCTTTTTAAGTCCTGTTTTATGCTCATCTGTGGTTTACAGATAAAGGCACAGAGTTGGCACCAGACACCGAATACAACCCATCTTTCTCTCTGTAAATCGGGCTCAACATGACAATCCGGCACCCAAGGGCCCATGTGACGGTGATAGATCTACACTATTTATGTCCTACAACAGAAGCATCACAATCCAATACAGCAGAAATTCTGCCTTGGACTTGGATTCTCTTCCAAAGGTGGTTCAATTCTAAATGTGTGATTGTTTAATTTGCTTGTAGTGCAGCTACCCGCAGTTCTGGCAACTGTACCGCACAGTCAAAGGATACTAGGCGCTAGTTTATGACGCACAGCACATCAGGGGGAGGTCGTTTTGTATTCAAAGTGCACAAAACTGCTGCATCGCATGGCAATGAACAACACGTCGACGTGACGCGGGTACACACAGCTGCGCAAACATTCATGCGTCCATATTTATATTCATAGTGTACCCTTCTGCCCCTCTGCTGCTGGGATGCAAATAGAAACTGCAGTGATGCAACTTTAGATTTGGGTTCATTATTGAGTTAATTGAGGGGCAATGGTTCCAATGTTTTTTGGCAGAAGTGAGGAAAATTAATCAGCCATTAGTGGTGGAAGTAAAACAAAAGAAAAACTGCATCCATTCCTCTTGCTTTAGGATTGAGTTAGTATAGTTCTACTCTGCTATGCAAGCAAGGTTTTTTTTTATATGTGACACACTCCGTGCCCACAAGGAGTAACATCAAAGAAAAGGTGGGTCTATGTCTGATTGTTTTTACAACTCCCAATGGCGGGCTCAGTAGGTCATTCACTTTGTTCTTGTTCTTCATCTTGTTCTCTTTGTTGAGGACAGTAACTAAAAATTCATGGATGCATTGAAAGGAAATTTATATGATATACTATTCTAGAGATGTATATATTGGCATCAAGCCTCTGAGGCCATTTTTTTTTTGCTTCATGTCAGGGCTGATTAATTATTTGTAGGCTTGTCAGATGCAACATTGCACAGATGACAAGACGATAGCTCCAAAGCGTTCTATCGGAGTAGAACATTTATAGAATGCCAGGCCATATTAGTTCATTCAAATTCGTTTTTGAAGATGAAACTTAGGGCAGCAAAACCAAAGATCACTTGATGGGAGGGGCAAATTGTGGATTAAGACTACATTCACAGGGATATGTCACCCTGATTGGTCCTCCTGTGTGGAGTTTACATGTTCTCCCTGGGCCTGCATGGGTTTTCTCCAGGTACTTCGGTTTCCCCCCACATTCCAAAAACATGCATGGTAGAGTGATTGGATTCTCCAAATTGACCCTAGGTATGTGTGTGAGAGTAAATGGTAGTCCGTCTCCTCGTGCCTCTGGCCCGAAGTCAGCTGGGATAGGCTCCAGCACCCCCTGTGACTCCCTAGTGAAGATAAAGCGGTACAGAAAATGAGATGAGAATGAGACTACATTCAGAACAGATTTATAAAGTTCATATTTGTTGTTAATTCCATTCTCATTTGTGTAGACGTTCACAATGCAATTCAGGGTGAACAAAATGTGTCTGTGACACGAAAGATATGCACATTGAAACAGTTCATGGACAGAAAAAAAGAATTATCATTTCAGAATTTTTTCACTGTCATGCTTTTGTGACAATTGTATGCAATCAAAGCAAAGTTTGTCTTTTAACATAAATTTTGAACTGAGTCAAGTTCAATGTTAACCTGAACAACAAAGTAAAAAGTCTCATTCCTTGTGACTGAAAAATGTATGAATCCCATACATATGACTTATAGTCATACCCATTTAGTCTCCAACAAACTTCTCAACTTATGTAAATGGGGGCTTTCCGAGTACCAAGAGTACACGCGAGCCTGAAAGCTGAAAGATTTGAGCCCAGAACCTACCTTACCTATCTTAACCATTCATCATCCCTTCTGCTCATTTCCGCAATAACCTGAAACCTGAGGAATATTTTACGCCGAGCTTACTGGCTGATAAAGAAGTGTCCCTGGGTCTGAGCCACGCTTGAGCGCACCGTACTCAGGCCTCTGCTGCTCATTAACCACCACGCCGAGAGGTGAGCGCTTCAATCAGGATATTAGGACAGAAGATGAAATGGACAGAGGAGGAAGAAGGAGGTGATGGAGCTCTGCAGAGTTTTCCAAGGTTAAAAGAATGGAGAGGAGGATATTCATTGGCCAGCCGCCCAGATATGATGTATGGTCCTATGACTATAAGTGTGTGTGCATGCGCGCCCCGTCCCCACCTAACGCCTCTTAACAGTAATAACGTATTCCCTCCCATTAATGTTATGGATCAGAGGGCATATTATCGATCCGCCACCTCAGCTATATAGTCCTCTCGCTCCATTTCCCTCACTGACTTCATTCTTTTTTTCCCTGCTTCCACCAGGGCCACCACTGCAGCCCCACGGCTTTATCTGAAATGTCAGCACGGCAGATATTTCACACAAACTTTCTTTAACCTCATTTGTGCTTTGTCCTTTAATACTCAGATGGTGCACCACTGAGAAGGAACTGGATTACACTGGAGCCTAACCCTAACCCAATGAGAGGATTCAAGGTAAAATTAACTTTTCAATTGGCAATACGTACTAGAAATTTGTCAATACTAGAATACCTAGGTTACCCCACATATGCTGTTACACCGCATTTCTCTTGGTCCCAGCCATCAAATCAAACTATACAATACAGTGGTTTGAGTAAATTGGCTTGAATGGAGATAAAGCTGTTTAAAAAAATTGCTGAAAATTATGTTTAAAATCATTTTATAAAAATACCAATGTTAGTCAGAGGTACACACTTAACTAGAAAACTATTTTTTTGTAACCTGTACAGCGGTAAAACATTTTCTTTTGAAAAACTTGAAAATTGTAAAGGAAAATACTTGTTGAAAATTTAACAAACCATTTGAGTCCTGTAGATTGTCAGAAAAAAATATGTAATCATCTTTGATCACTCACAATCATGCTATTATCATATTTTAAACAATTTTAGGGCATAAAATAACCAATTCCCTTTTCCTCTGACCAAAGTCTCCAAATAAATCCAGAAAGACTGACACAGATACAATCTTGTTAATTTTACTGTATCTACAAAAAGATGCCTCCCCACCCATCAAGTGTGGAATTAAACAACCATCATCTTTTATCTTCCATATTTCAAAATGTCTTCAATCACCCATTCCAGATTTCAATAGATTGAGACTGGAATTAAATGACATAATACCGTCATTAAGCCTCTCAAGTAATAACTTGGCAGCTCCAATCAATCCAATCAATTGTGTATTTTTGCTAAGTAATGTCAGACCTCTTAAAATGGAAAAAAAAAGAAAGTTTCTTTGGATTCTACTCAAATATTAATTGACAAATTGTTAATGTCAGCTAAAGATACCCTTTTACAGTGGAACAATAGATTACCAAAGAAACTGAGCAAGGTCAAGGTTTGTCCTGTTTTTGTCTGCACTTTATACCAGTAATCATTTTGTAATCGATCTTCACCTATTGCCTTCTGTCCCAAAGAAAGAACAATATTGATTTCTTAAATTCGATTTCACCATGATGCTAGTGGGAGATGTTCTTTCGTTGCCTCGACCAGTCTTTAGATTTAAAGGCATTATTCATTGTCAAAACCCAGAATCGTATTGATTTTTGACACCTGAACTTCAATTCTCAGGAGGGAGATTGAAGTTTTCAGGGGCTAAACCTTTTGCTTTTGATTGATATTGGATGAGAGTCCAGGTCAAGGTTTGCGTGGGTCAGGAGCAAGACGCACATTGTTTTTAAATCATACCTGACACTCAATGCATTAATTAGCTGATTTCAAAGAGTATGGCTTTGTTTTGGTATTCAGTTTCAGTTGCAGTTTTAGTTAGCACCTCCATCTCACAGTTTTGAGATCGAGGGTTCAATCCCCGATGGGTTACGACCTGCCTGAGCTTGCATGTTCTCCTGGGGGCCTGTGTGGGTTTTCTATGGGTACACTAGATTCCTCCCACATTCCAAAACATATTTTGTTAGGCTGGTTTAACACTCTAAATTGCCCCTTTGTATGAGTGTGAATGGTTGTCTGTCCTTTTGTGGCCTGCAATTCAAGATGTCCTATCGCCAATAGTTACCTGGGATAACCTCCTGACCACTCCGTGACCCTTCTGAGGATAAACGGTAAGGAAAATGAATGGGGAAAGTATATTTCAGCCGCGAGTCTGAGCTGTAAATGAAGTGAATGGTCAACAATTTTGTTCAAGGAGAAGGAAAGAACTTGCATGATTTAGAACGATGACAAACTCTGACAAAAAAAAGCAGCGTTTTATTACTTGCCTGTCTCATCTCAGACACAAATAAACAAGGATGCTGCAGTGGCTACAAACGCAACAATAAAAAGCCACACAATCATTCCCCTCACTGTAAGAGCCCTACGTGACACAGCCAATGGATTCACCGCGACGACAAATAGCGGTGCTGATGACGCTCAGAAGGAAATGAAAAATGGTGCGTGTGTCTTGTGTCCCGCCGAGTGGCGGGCAGGATAGTGATTGTGTTGACTAAATGTGATTGCCGAGGAGTGACTCTCTGGAGCCAAAACATCAGAGTTATTACACTCACACTAATATCACTGGCTGACAATCACCTGCAAAGCATCCCTAAGCACATTAAGACGTGTAAGAAGGGAATAAAATATGTCTCACACACACACACAGAGAGACACAAAGATGACATATTAAATATATCACTAAAGAATTAGTGTATTTCTGTCTGAGTCACTCAGAAGTAGCTATAAGTCACAACAATAAAACTAGTCATTGAAATGTAAGTAACAGTTTATTCTTTTGTTATGGCAGCCAGAACTAGAGAAATGATATATATCAATCTATACAATTTGCTCATCCAGGCACTCTAAGAAAAAAAGTGTGACTCAAGGACATTCTTAGAACAACAAAAACTGAGTTTTAAAGCTTGACGTTTAATGTTAGACTCAAACAAACCTTGATCTGTTAACACACAATGTCAAGTGTAAGTTCCAGATATTCACACGTGTGGTATCTCAGTTACCTTTTCCAGACCAACATTATGAGGGTAATCACCCTCTTCATCTGAAGAGGAGAGGAAAAGCCTTTCACCAAATTAGGTGATGGCACTTTCTGTCAGAGTTAAGCAGCAATCAGCGACTCTGCACGGTGACGGACCAAGGTCATGGCCAAGCATTGTTTCCCGAGAGCTCTCAGATGCTCTCAAATGGAGGCTGGACCTTGCATATGGGTTGTGAAGCTCATCATAACATTACTTAACCTTTAACCAAATGGAAGAAAATGGTGGCGTGATACAGTTTATCTTCAAACCCTTTAAATTCACCTATGGAAATATTTTTCACAGTAAAATCCCATTCTTCGCATTTTTTTTTTCTTCCGTGGGTGCTGGAGCCTATCCCACCTAACTATTGGCACCTTGAATTTGTGGACAGCCAATCGCAGGGCGGAAGGAGACAGACAACTATACACAGTCACTCTCATACCTATCGGCAATTTAGACCAGAGTACCCATAGAAAACCCACGCAAGCCTGGGGAGAACATCCAAACTCCATACAGTCAGCACCCACCTGGGATCAAACCCTCGACCCCAGAAGTGTGAGGCTGACGCGTTTACTACTCGACCACCGAGTGCAAAAGTATTAAAAAACAATTTCTTTTGTATCCTGTTTGACCCATTCTAACTTCTCCCTTAATCAAACACAACAGGTAGATCAACAGGCACAGCATTTGTAAGCCTTAAACAATCATTGTCGAGCATAAAAACACCCGCTACCCGACCGTGCCCTAAATATAATACATGCAATCATCCTCATTCTGCTGCAATCCCAAATGATGAGATTGCACCAAGATGGAGATAAATGAGCCCTCATTACAGCAGCGAAGGGAGAAGGAAAAGCCCTCCTCGTTTTCATTGCCTTTGTACTGTTATTTACCACAACCGAGGATCCTTTAAAGGACACAAAAAGGACATACAATAAATATGTGCATTAATATGGTGGCATATGCTCCACAACAAAGAAATATGTGCATTTATATTGCTCATTCATACAAGGCATCTATCTACAAAGCGCCATTCACGGTGGATTCACATGAAAAAAAATAATAGGATTCTCCTTTAAGGATATACAATGCCAAGACCCACGCCAAGTCCACGACTTAACGCCACGGCCGTCACGCCATCACATCATTGTGGGCGCATCCTGTGATTGAAGCAGATCTGAGCAATCAAAGTTATCAAAACGCTGCTTCGTAGAGAGGCAGACGATGCGAGACTGGTGTAATTGGATTTTCCCCTCTCAGTTTAACAAATGACGCTGGAACGGTGGTGGTGTTACAAGAGGCTCGTGCTGATTCGACGACCACCATATTGCAAATGCAGACGTGAAAATGTAATTTCACCGCTTGTATTCACTCTAGGACAGTACCAACGAGAGTAGTTCATATTCAGCAACGTAGCAATATAAACTGCTAAAAAAAAATGAAAGGTCAAACTCAATAACACTACTGGGATATCAGCCAGTGAGTGAATAGGTCGGACAACAGATGGAATGGATGGACAACTATAGGAACGCCACCTTTTGGGTAGGGGTCTGCAATTAACATAAATTGTGTAGAAACTAGTGCAGCTCACTAATAATATTGAAGTGCTTTGTTACCTGAATGTTGGCATGAGTTAGGATAGTATACCAGGAGATGTGGAGGGAGCTAAAGGAGAATAACAACGGATGGATTACTACTGATGCATGGCAATACCCATACCCCGTGTCTGGGATGTGTCAGCCAGCGGTTACTCCATGAAACGCTATGCACTGGAATGGCCATTCCCCAGATATGAAGCCTATTGAGCACCTATTTGATGCCACAATGATACACCAAACAATGGTGAATGATGCTCGGAAGCCTGCTAAGATATTTCTTAGGACAACATCTATTCCCTCACAAGGAGCAAGAAGGTCACACTGGATTTCCAATGAACCGTCTCAGGTTGTTTTCTCCTCAACACATTCAAACAAGATTTCCTCCGACAAAAAATAATTTATGGCTATCCGTAGTGGTGCTTAAATGTTTAATTATCTTTTGGGTTCCCTTTAATCTAGTGTGGGTGAGTGCTGCTGAGTCACACAGGCACTGGAATGGATTAGGCTGAGTCACACTTGCCACCTGAATAGATACACTCAATCTCTCTCCTTTTGTGTCAAGTTTCTATGTTGCCTTCGTGTCTCTGTGGGTTTTCTCCAGGTCATCCTCCCATACCTCAAAAACATGCACAATAGGCTGATGGAACACCCAAAATTCTCCAAATATGCAAATGTGTGTGTGTGAAAGGTTATTGGCCTGTGATTGAATGGAAACCATTTTAGTTAGCTAGGATAAGTACCAGAACCCCTGTGATTCTTTATGTTACAGATTGGTATGGGTGCAACGTGTTGATTAGCTTTTGCGGGCCCCCGCATCACCTTCATATGTCTCCTTAGACAAGAGTAAAGATGTCTCATGAATAAAGTGAAGAACAGTCAGAGTGACGTGTTGCCAATTGAGACTAAGAAATGACGGCCGAGTAGCCTGCGGGATGCGTTCGGGGAGTTCAGATTTAGATGGCAAGCACGAAACCTACTATGAGTTCCTACAGGGCTAGTGTGAGGTGTTATGTGCCGATGTGGAGCACATTCCTTCACTCGAACGCACAGAAGCTGCCAGAGAAACAGCAAGGCAGCCCAGCCCAGCCATGCAGTGATTGATATCAGATTTCGCCCCCACTAGAGTACGACAAGCCATTAAGAACAAACACGTCCATCAGCATCACCGAACTGACACAACACCCATATCATCATCTTCCTTATTTATATTCTCCTCACTGCATCTCTGCATTGCATGCACCACTGGCTGGCTACTATTGTACAGTTGGTGCTGAGAAGTTATAAAAACAAGAAAGTCATTATACCAAGGCATGACAAATGAGACAGGCAATCACAGAATTCCTATAGCGGTAGTGACAAGTATTGCAAATAGAATTAACGTAATATAAAGGATGATGCGGGGATATTTTCATCTTTCTTTAATTATAGACATTTGGTGGAAATAACCTGCTAAAATCATCGTAAGTCAAAGTCAAGAACAAAAGTCCAAAATGTATAGTTTGAAACATGAGTCTTATTGGATCACATTGTTGAAAATTTTGTTTGTAAATTAATCGTAAATCAATGACGAGACTTACAAGGTTGCACCCCTCTTATCTAAAGTTTATACACGGTACAAAAGATGATGCAGTGCATGTATTTTAAATAAAGTCAGCTTATTGGTCACACACCTGATGGACAGTAGGGTCACTCCCAGATCTTCCTCTCAGCCACCACCCAGCACTCGTCTTCCTCTTCTCCCCCTTTTTTCCCTATTGGTCCAGAAAGCAGAGAATCCTCACACCGGCAGGAAATCCCGACCTGCTCCGGCGGAAACCTGTAGAGAGCGAGTGCAGTTATAGGCGTCCGCTGGGGTGGCGGACGAATGAGAAAGAGCGGCGTGTTTAGGCAGGCACGCAGCCGGTGTGGGTGGGGTGGGGGGTGCTGGCTCACAAGTGGTTAGCTCGACAGTCACCGCTGCAGAGCTAAGCATCCCGACATAGCGCACATCACTAGACCAATGCTCGCTCCCTCCCAGCCTGCCTCACACTCTTACCGTATTCTTTCAAATAGGAAAATCTCCGTTCATGAAAGTCCCAGACATTGCACATCAATTTTGATGACAGTCCATAACCTGAGAAAGAAATCAGTATCAATGTCGACCATCATTTTTTTAAGTTCAACACAAAAATAATTCATTTTGTGTAGGTAACCTGAACCTCAAAAGTGGAGGTTCCCAAACGTTTTTGTACCAAGATCTAGTTTTCAAGGAGTCAATCTCCCGCGATCTACCTTGGGCACATTGCGATGTCACAGTAAAACAATACATTGTTCAGGCCTGAAGGAAACTGACAGACTGGATCAAATCCTAGTATCTTGTCAATCCACGTAATAAGCGCCCCTGTTTTAAAGGACTTATTGTTTTTCTTTCTTACAATGTCTATAATGTAATTTAAAAATCTGTCACTGACCTGCTCTACTCTAGTTTGACACCCTAACAATTAAGTTTTGACACATTACGTTAAGGGGTGGGAAAAGGAACTGTCTGGCATTTAAGCTCGGAATCTACTTTATGAAAAACATTTTGAAACCCTTACCCTGACATTTAAACTGTGACACTTAGAGTACCAACAAAAAACAATAGGCAATTGGCTGAAAGTGCAACCGCTTCCCACTCAAGCCTGTGTAAACATAGTCCTTATTTGAGCTATGCCTCTGGCTACCATTGAACCATTTGCCTAAGCACTCCATCAACCCTTTTAACTCATTTCAATGGCATCACAACAATGTGGACATCAGTGGAGCAGAAAATGAAAAAAATATATATGTTAGGGACAACTACCAACAAGAATACCTTCCCCTCAGACTACAGTGATATTTTTCAACCAACCCAATTAATTTTAACAACCAAATACCACTAGGTGACACTATCCATTCCTGTTCCAGTGAACACAGAGATCATTTACAAAAGCACTTCTGTGTGACAACTTAGTGATTTGTTGGCTAAATGTAACACATTTTCCAAACCCTCGAGCAAGTCGTCTTCAGGAAAGCGATTAGTGACTAATTCCTCCTTCTAAACAGACAACATGAGTTTCTTTTTTTTCATTTTTAACATTTCTCCACTATGAAAGCAGCCCGAACAAAGTCATCTATATCTGCATATGTTTCAACATCAGTCTTTTATACAAACATTGGAAGTATGTGATTTTTAGTGAGAGCATCTTTTTATTACTTGAAAAGTAATTTTTAAAAGGTTTTAAAAAGGTGCTTTCACAGTTTAAAAATAATATTAATAATAAGTAAAGCTCAAGTCATCGCTCATAAATAGTAATGCTAAGATTGACAGTACTGCATGAGGCTAAAGCCAACTGATAAAGTGAATGTGATAGATCGACTGACCCAAACCAGACTAAAAAAAGAAGTGTGCATCTTTTTAAGGTGGAATGGCTGTCGGAATGTGTGCAAACAGAAGAACAAGCAGTGAAACTGGGGGACCTCAAGCGAGACATTCATCAGACTAGAAAAATAAGGTAAAATATAAGTCAGATTTGTGCTAATTCTAGTGACATGTACTAAAATGTTTTATGTATGGGTATTAGATTAGGTTAGAACTTTATTCGGGAAATTTCCCTGGTTACAGTAGCAAGCACAGACCCAGAAGACATTGTAGACCTAGGTAAAAACCTGGAGCCACACAAAGGAAGTCCACAAGGTGGGGACCTTCTATAGACTGACACTGATGTTAAATATGCAATAATAATTGTTATTATGACTAGATCATCCATGGGTAGGATAAATACACCTGATAATGGTAGCCTACTAGTCTACATTAAACTTTAAAAAAATAATTCGTCTATAGATATGAATGTGAATATTTGATTATCCATGCACATGTATTTTGATTGACTGGAAACCAGTTCAGAGTGTATTTTGTCCAATCCCAAAACATAGAAGGCCTACTGGTGGATTGAAAACTAAAGAAAATTGACGCTTAGGTCAATGGGAAATGTCTGAAAATAAATCATTAAATCACTTGGGGTTTTTCTTTCCTTTACTACAAGGACACTCCACCAAAATCCTCGTCTTCCTCTCCACTTCACAGCTGTTGCTATGG
Source organism: Stigmatopora nigra (assembly GCF_051989575.1). NCBI lineage: Eukaryota > Metazoa > Chordata > Actinopteri > Syngnathiformes > Syngnathidae > Stigmatopora > Stigmatopora nigra. The sequence continues at coordinate 6,999,937 of NC_135512.1, forward strand.
CCACTGCAATAAACCGTGTCAGTGGTGCTTGGCAAAATGAGTGTTGTGTAGGCTGCAAGGAAATATAATCTCAGTTTTTAAGCCACTCACCACAGTTTGCTGCATTTAGAATGTTCAAGACTACCTCTAAAGTGTTTCCCATTGACATACCCTTTGGAAATGGAATTTGATGGGAAAAAAGCCAGGAAAAGCTTTAAGAAGATATTATACATCAGGGGTGGGTAAACCGGTCCTCAAGGGCCACTGTGGGTGCAGTTTTTCTTTTCCATAAACAGTTTAACCAATGAGGATTCTGCTGAAATAAGAAGCACTCTGCTGCAATTTGCTGATTGCACTTCTAAGATAGCTGATTGTTGGAAAGGTTTTCTCTTATTGTCTAAATTACGGCCAGCCGCCTCACAATTCTGGGGTCCAGGGTTCGATGCCAGGTCAGTCCTCACTGTGTGGAATTAGCATGTTCTCCCCGGAGTTGCTTGGGTTTTTTCTGTACTCTGGTTTCTTCCCACATCCCCAAAACATGCACGGTAGGTTGTTTGAAGACTCTAAATTGCCACAGGTATGAGTTTGAGCGTGAATGGTTCTTTGCATCCGTGTGCCCTGTTAGCTGGGATAGGCTCCAGCACCACCCGTGACCCTTGTGAGGATAAGTGGAACGCAAAATGAATGAATGGAAGAAACCTTATGATGGTTCTGCTTACAAACACTCCCTCAAACACAACTTAAAATGGCTAAAATTGATGTGGAAGAGTGTGTGGTGCCAATTTATCCCTGAATTTAACAAATGGAAAGAAAACGAGTCAATGCAGCATTACAGCAACTCTCTTTTAACTGCATTTCATTCTAAATCAATTCAGCATTCTATTTATTATGAGGTGGAATGTAAAAGAGTTTGGAAAGCATTAAGTGTTTTGGAATGGAAGTTCATGGTATATTTAGGCTTTAAACTACTGCACAGAGTGGCGCATTTGTTGGCTGAATACAGACGAATACATTTGGTGCACTCAGTTAGTGCAGAAGATGGTGGGTGGGGGGAAAACACACTCTTTACTTACTCAAGCAGCGTCTCCAAAGAGGCTTTCAAGTAAATTGAGTTTGGGTTTAGGGGCCTGTTTATATTAATGAGTCCTCGGCCGCTTGAGTTAGAGCCAGTGCTCTGTGTTATTACCTGCTTGATAATGAATGCCAGCTTGGCTAGCAGCAGTCAATGGAGGCCCACACACACATGTACACACACATGTACACACACACACACACACATGCACACGGTGCAGATAATGCTGCAAGCTGCCACTGGCAGCCTATAAAAGATTAGCAGCGTCCTCTCTACTTTCATGCAGAGAGATGCAGTGGCACTCATGCTAATGTTAGTGTACCCTGCTGTTGTGCCGATTGCAGTGTTATCCTTCCTGCCCCTCGTCTCCTTAGCGTGGCCGGAAAGTAGACGCCGTGATCTCCTCCCTGCATGGTTTTGTGACTAACCCTGCAGCTGTGCCTTAGCTACATATTTATGTGTACCATAATCCTCTTTAATGAGGTCTACTGCAATATGAGAGTGAGCGATCCAGTGTCAAAGAGCCACAAGTGTGAGTTTTGTTGATTAGTTGATGATCAACTCATCAAGGGGGATCAATGGGGATATCTGTTCTTACTTCAAGTTAAGCTGCGTGATCAAGTTTAGTGTTTTAATTAAACAGCAAGACTTGGAGCGGGTTTTTGGTTTGTTGACATTCGAACCACCTCAAAATATGCACCTAATAAGGTCATACGTACTTCAAATCATATTTAAGGGGTTTAATTTTTACAGATTTGTTTTCTTCAACAAACTATATCAACTGTTTCCATATTAAGATAACAAAATTTAGAATTTAGTGAACGGAATAAATGAGTTGTCCAGACAAAAGTTGCCTTTTTTTATTGTATTTATTCATGTTGTCATGAAGTGGTAAAACTTTGGTTTAATTCCAAATTGTGTTATTTCCCGGTTTTAACAATGTTTTTGCAGCTGTGTATCCATCTTATAATGTTGTAAAAATAACACAGGGTTACATTGAGTTGACCATTTCAAGACAGCAGCACGAAAACTTGGTTGGTTGCGAGCGCCCTTTAATTGTGACTCACGAATAAAATAATTTTGCAGTGCCTTAAATCCCATTTGGATTTATAACAACAATCCAGTTTGTGAACCTGCAGTACCACATTATTTCTCCACTGGTCTTTATCTGAGAGGAACAGAAACTGCAGTAAAATGCATCTTTAAACAGGTTGGGGTGCGAGCAGCCGCTCTTCGGAAATCTTGCCTAAACTCACGTCCAGATTTATAGGACGCAAACAATGTGACAGGAAACTGGATGCTGTCCAATACACGCAGCAGGACTTAGGGAAATTTTGGAATCCACCAGCTTCACTCGGAATCATCGTTCGACATTCATTATGGAAAGTAACTGCCAGCCTGGCATGGTGTGGCTATTACCGCTTCCCTCAGTCTATAGTATGCGTGTTGTGGTCTCTTAGTGTTCAACTGTCTCACTTTGAGCGACACTTCAGAACTCTTTAATAATTCAATAGTTACTGTTGCTCACAGACAAATTTGCTTCATACTGGCAGTGGGGGGGGGGGGGGGGGGGGGTTAGGGAAGTGAGTATACAGGGTACTTGGACTTATCTCAGTTCAAGGTCTGGCAAACGTGACAATCTGAAATGCATGTACGAGGAAGTGTAGACTGTATGGTTAACATGTCTTGATTTTACTTTGAAATGTCTGCACTCGAACTGTACGATTTACACTTTTGCTCAGGCATGCGTTGTCAGTTGCACATTTTTTTCGTACTATTTTTGGCATGGTTTGCAGATGCTGTAAACTAGTAAGGCTTCACGAGTGAAGCGTCACTTTTTAACTGTGAAAATTGCGTTTTGTAGAAGACTGTCATTGGTTTATAGCAGGCTGAAGTGGTTCGTCTTTCACCATTAACGTCAATGTAGAAATGCTAACAGTGTATATTGTGTAATATTTAGGCGTGTCTATGGTTGGGTGATGACTAAAAAGCATCTGGGAAAAGAAATGGAGTCTCGTATACAATCAGTTAGTGATGTTTAAACACGGATGGATGCAGAGCTTACAAAAAATTGAATAAATTAAAATTACCGACATCATTTACTGTGCGATTAATTGACTTATTATAGCAGTTTTAGTATGTATGTAAACATTAATTGACTTATTATAGCAGTTTTAGTATGTATGTAAACATTTTGATTTGTTGCCTTCAAGAAAGCACCTCAACGACACGAGTGAGGATAAGCAGAACAGAAAATAATTGAATGAAAAAAAATCTTATTGCATTTTAATAGTTTTCAAGTTTAAAGCAGACCTGAACTGTTTGAGATCAGGTTTAATATATCTCGCTTTAAATGTGTTATCTATAATACCAACAATGTTAATTATATTCATGTAAAATGTAGTTTATTATTGTAATTATCTTGGTTGCAGGCAAACATTCATGCCCTATAAAAGAATTGTTTATCAAAATGTTATCAATATCAATAATAAATGTTTTCTTTATAATGTATTTCATTTTATTGAGTTAAAATGTGTGTTTTTCAACCTATTAATTCAATTACTGTCAAGTGTGCAGCCCTTGAGCCCAGTCTTGTCCAACCAACCTCTGTTCTAAAGAACACTGACGTAGTTTGCTATTAAAAAAAAAAAAAAAATCATATCTCCATTTCTCTATGTGCTTAGATCATGCTGCATTTCCTCAACCACGACAGAAAGTCAGGAGGATGTGATCAAGTGCAACGCAGAAGGAGAATACATGCAAGCGTCTGTCAAGGTGTGTGTGTGTGTCATCTCCTGTAGATTTCAGCCTTTGCTAGCCCTCAGCTTGATGTCAGATGACAGCATCATAATCACATTGATTCATAGTGGAATAATGCTCGTAGAATCTGCCAATCCAATGCATACGTAGGTCTATCCGTCATTCTTTAAAAAAAAAAAAAAAGCTCATTATTATGTATCCTATAAGGACTTTTAAAGGAATTATCATACAATAATTGCTTCTTCTCCCTTCACTACATCCCACTGTATCATTTATTGATATTGAGGATGTGCCCAGAGATTGCTGTGGTTAATATTCATGGGTATTTTCATAAATCAGCATACCATTTCCCCCCCCCCCCCCCCCCCCCCCCCCCCCCCCTTGGATTCCACTGAGAGTACCTTTTGAGTTGTGATTCCAGCCTCAACAAGAATATACATCAATGGAAAATATTGACCCTTGTCCCAACAAGAGCTTCATGGAGATGTAAGAGGAGGTTGCTGAGTCCCAAATACACTTCTGCATTCATTAACCTGCCATTTTTTTTTTAATTTAAATCAAAAAGAAATATACCATGCTTATAAATTGTTAATTTTGTAAGTAGAGGTACCACACTGGACAATAAATATCCCCCTTAGAGAATAGCTTGACTTTTTCCATGGGAAGTTAAAACATTTGTGATAGTTCCACATCAGTAGCGTAGGTGACAAATGTGTTTAATTACAGCTGCCCACAGCTTGCTGTGTGCATTGGACTGGCCCTCCGCGGTTTGGCTTGTCAGCGTGCGGCGAAAACGCTTAGCGACAGCGTGCTCTTTCCCCCGTAGCCCGTAGCCAAAGAGTATGGCGGCGTGCCCCCACCCTGTTCTATACAGTCAGGTGACATTTAAGGCGCGACACATTTAACACTTGATGCCGCTTTAAAATGCGTACGTGCATTTTGTACGCCATGCTGTCGAGCTTAATGTGGCATTTCCACACTTAGGCTGATGCCTCATTAAAGGTTATCCGTTAATTATGGCGAGGAGTCGAGGTGGTGTCAAGGGGACAGTTTGGCTTCACGCTTGCTTGTCTTCCAACACAAAGGCCATACAGAAATCCCTTCAATATCGTGGATCATCGAAAATCCGCAAAATAGGATCCACATTATTATTATATTTTCAAAAATGTCTGTTTCAAAGTTAGTTTCTAAAATTCAAATAATACTTTTACTATCAAGTTGAATCCATTGTAGAACGACTACTACAAGAATCCATTATAACTTCTCATCACTCATATTTTATGAACCGCTTTATCCTCATTTGGGTCGCGGGGGGTGCCGGAGCCTATCCTCCAGGCCCCATTTTAACTTGGGTGACCAAATTGAAATCAGAAGGGCAAGTGTTTATTTTGCTCCGGGATTTTGGGGTCACCAACTTGCATATCTTAACTCATGGAGTTATTAAAAGATGTCCAATCCATGATTGGACGCCCATGCTGTCATTTTTTTATACCAGTTTTCCTCTTTTACTAACTACCACAAGACATACTGTGTAATCTGAGCTGGCAGCGAATGAGTTCATCTCATGATAACACTGGATAGACATTCACTGTCATAACAAGAGTCCCCAAAAATGTTAACTGGGAGGGACGGCAGGGACTCATTACCGCAATTCCAAAGTGCATGATCTCGCCATGTTCCAGATTCTATGCTATATGAAATAGGATCAAAGGTGAGCTCCAACGGACAGAAAAGCAATGTGATAATGATGTCCCGGGGTCACCTGCAGATCAATAAAAAGGAAAATGCGCTCCTGGCGTGTTTATTATTGACTCGCAGAAGCGCAGCCACTCAGCAGGGAGGCGGCTAGCATCCTTCTGGCTCCATTCCACTGCGTCAATGTAATCACGTTAGCGCACAGGGAAGCCATTGTGGCGCTGTCCTGCGTCCGCACTACCCGGCTTTACGCAAGCGAGAGGACAGAGTGGAGATACTTTGCGCTTTTCTTTCTCAATCCGGCTTTGGCGGGGTGAAAAAAGAGCTGAAGGCTTCCCGATTGGACAAGCCTCACGCTGGCTGTTTCATTTCGCAGCAAAACGCAATTAGTGGCCCGTAGAGAAGATGCCAAAGAAAAGGATTTTTGTCATGCTCAAAATACACCTAGTGCATTATGAAAAGAGGTTTTTCTATGAGGGGACTGAGCGGAGTGTTAGGGTCACATTGGAAAAGAAAAAGAAAAAAAGTATGACAGCCATTTGCTAAATTTTGTGAGTAATGCACTTATATTTTTGTTATTGAATTTTTTCAAATGTTATGTTAGTACAAATTGTTAGTAAAGTTTTCCAAAAATTCATATTTGTGAAAAAGTGATGACCATTTTTTGGGGAGCAAAAATGTTCTTAGATGAAGGTTGTTTTTGAGAGAACAAAATTAATAGAGAACTTGAAATATTTGTGGAAATTATATTTAGAACTTATTGTTGCAGTCATTGGCATGACGTTTCATTTTGCTTGCAAAAAAGATGAATACAGTTGTGTATTTTTCCATTCAAGTTTTATTGTAACATTCACCATAATCTTGTGTAAGCTGTAGCCTGGGCCTAAGATAGGATAAAATGCCCAGAGTTGCAACAAGAGATGGTATCCATCTTTCCAAACTTGGCCCAACAATTGCTGTATTTTGGGGGGAATATAAGACTCATCGGATTACTGTTACAAAGATCTGGGTTTGCTTGGTAGCTGTGATCTGGCGTCCCCCTCCTGGCCTTTTGGCCATTTGGCTTTTCTTCCCCCACCCCCTACTTGCCTGCCAATGTGATCCATGCACGAAGACTTGCTGAGGCAGCAGCAGTAGCAGAGAATATTTACTGATCAGTCACAAGGCAGCCGCACGCTCGCAGCAGCTCGTCGATCACCGCCGCCGTGCACACGCGCACGACACGTAGCTGCGAGCGACCAATAAAACCCGGCTAATGACATCCAAGTTCCGTTGACACCGTGAGGAGAGCAATTTCTTTTTTAGATGGGTCATTATTGTGCTTGTAAATAATCAACAGAAATGACTTGGAATGGTGTTGACCTATTCAACAATCCAGAATTGGAGGACATTTGGGATTCAATACTCATGAAAAAATACACATATTTCATCAAAAATAGGTAATACACTATTAAAGGTTCAGGATGTAGTTCATTATTTGTTTTTTTAAACATAATTTATGAATATTTTGGTATAATTATTTATTCGTATAACCACAACAGGTTTCCAGAGAACAGGAATTTGATTAATTCTTGCGCCCCCAAATAGTTTGCGCCCTGGGCAGTCGCCTGCATTGCCCATAGCAAACACCAGCCCTGTGTTGAGACTTAATTTTGTTTCCAAACTGATTGGAATCAGCCAAAACATGTAGTTAGAGTTGCAAATTTTCTCCAAGAGCACATCATTCAAATGCTCTGCATCAGCTGAGGTGAATGTGATGATTTATTCAAAAAAGCAAATTCCACTTCCTTTTCCTGCAACCTTGAGATTACCATCGGCTCCATTCAAAGGCTTCACCGATGGAATCTCTAGTGCACTTTTTCTTGCGGCTGATGTCCTGCTGCTTGCTATTGCATTATCGAGGCAAAAACAAGATGGAGGAAAAACACCAGTGGTGTGCTGTCAGGGCCTACAAGGCCTTCTCTGCTGGCCGAAAAAATATCTGAATCATATATTATAGTTTGTCCATCAATACTTATTAACTAATTCCAAATTGTCTGTTAGTTTCCTTTCATTGCTTTTCCCCTGGTTGCACTGCTTCCAGATGTGTGTTTTCATATTGAAGCATTTAACCAATCACATTTCAGCCATTATTTGTTGCCAGAAGTCAGAAATCTGCATCAAGGCCTTCAAACTCAGTTCTGCAGGCTCTGTTGCATTAAACAAGCATTGATAAGACTGTTGCTTTAACCAATTAGAATTTGATTTGGTATATTGCTAAATAATATTTCAATTGTATTAGGTTATTATTGATGATTTTTTATGTGTCACAGCTGCAGTAGAGGTTTTATAGCCATGAAATAGTTTTTGATGGTTGGATTGATTCTGACAGCTGAAGGCGTCGCTAGGAAATTCACGGACCACCACTGAAAAACACACACACGCATATAAATAGAGGAACTACACAAAAAAAAAACACAACAGAGGCAAAGATGTCGTCGCCGCGAACTGTCATCTGGACAAGGGGACAGTGCCAAAGCATATGGTGCACGTCGTTCATCACACTGACCCGGCTGACTCGTTCGGGGTCCTCGGTATCACCTTCAGGCCCTAGCAAAGGTGGGCCGTTGCTCGTGTGTCACTGGTGGGGGAGGTTTAAAGTCACACTTTGAAGCTAAAAGCTCAAAGCCTTAAGGAGAGCTTGACGCTAACGGGCACTGACAAGTGCATCCGTCGGAATGCTTGCACTTGATCGCGGGGGATACATTGCAAACACCCCTGACATAGGTCAAATTACGACATATATACACATCTACATGCAGTAACACGTATAGTTTATAGAAGGGCAGACAGAGGGAGAGAGATTTGTCTATTTCAGAATTTATCTCAGAAAAAAAATGAGTATGACGGCTATTAATGGCTAATTTTTGGATGTGGAATCGAGAAATGATGTCCGTTTTTCCGCTATCAATTTCTTTTAAACAATAGTATTTTCCATTTTTTTCAAACTAGGAAAAGTCATGTAGATATTCATTGCCTGCCCTCGACAACATTAGGCGTCCATTTCATTCAAACTGAAAGGACCTGCTGTTAATGCTCGTTTCAGCACCACGGAGAGTGCCAGACTTCCAATTCGTTTCAATTGGTAGGGTGGCAGCCACAGCCACTCATTTTAAACAGTGAGGACCCACCTAGGATCGAACTCTCGACCCCAGAACTGGGATGGCGACGCAATAACCACTCACCCACTGAGCTACGGTCAAAGTACTTGGTGTTCCAAATGTTTGACCACATTTCGTAGGCCAATAATTTTGAGAATTTTCATTGGAATGACCTCAAATTTTCACAGCTTGTGTAGAAACGTTTCAAGTTTTTGTTGAAAATGTTTAGCCTTTTTTTTTCTTTTCAGGTTAGGAAATACCACACACTTCAAAAGTCATTAACAAAATAACCTAGTGTACACAATTCTATCATGAAGTCCATCCACTAAATTGGTTAATCCCGAGAACTAAAAACCCACTGCTCAAAATATAATTGATCTCTCATATAAAGAAAGGACTTGGTGGTCCTCCTGGTGGGAAAATCCTTAGGGGCAAACTTGAAGAGTCAGTTCACTTCATAACTGATCCCAAAGACATAAATGAAAGATGAACTGGCGTTCATCTCATTCCACCACACGCCCTTTGTTTATCACATTTGGGGGGGGGGGGCTTATTTGAATGAAGGCTGAAGAATGAAAGAAAAGTTGTGCCATGTATGAATAATTGAACAAGGCATAAGAGGAGAGGAGAGAATGGCTTGTGCAATATTCATTTGTCATATTGAGAAGATCGACAGCCCAAAATCACACACACACACACACACGCATCCACCCAATCAAACACATGCAATCCCAATAAAAAGTCAGATTATTTAAATCTAAAACCAAATTAAAGGGGCTCGTTTTGGATGATTTCTTTTCCCAGAACACTCAGAAAGTCCGTTTTGGTAAGTGAAATAGTAATGTACTATTTTACATCACTAAGAAATAGTGTTGTAATAGTTTGTAATTTTGAAATTGTATTCTCGTGCAAAACCAAGTTTTCCACAAAGACTATAATTTAGCATTGGTGAAGTGTCAGCTACAAAATATTTCCTTTAAGTGAATAACAATTGCTTTTTTTTTAATTTACCAGGAGTATTACAAATGTGTCTAAATTCCATTATTATTGTATTTTAGGAATAACAATGAAACTGGTTCCAGTCATGCTACATTGACAGCATTCATAATCGGTTGTTGTGATCTTAATTTTGGTGCAAAAAAAAAAAAGAAAAATGAGGGCTTCTTTAATCAGCTATGTTAAAAGGCAAATGCAGAAAAAAATCAAAGAGGACAAGCTGAAAGGCATCATTAGTAGCATCAATCTGCTTTTTTTAATTTATTTTTTAGGTATGAGATCTCAGATTCAGTTTGGCCAATTAGGGAGTGCTGCTGCAAGCGACCTCACTTTTCCCCGTCGTTAAATCTCCAACCAGCAGGGGACGCCGGTAAGTAACCTATTTTCTTTTTCTTTAGTTTACTTTTCCAGCCAAGCTTTTACTTCATTGATATGTCTTTGTTTTTGTTTAATTGCTCTAGTTCGACCCCATAAAATAGAAAGCCTGATGCTCTTACTTTGAAACATTTTTCCGTTTCCTTTAAGATGCTCATCTCCTCCAAAAATACTGTCACTATCTTCATAAAAAAAACTGTAGGACACATAAACTACTTTACCAAAGAATAACATTCTGAATCTACATCCCCTTTAAAAATAATGAACACATCACACAGCAAATAAGCACTTAGCATACCTTATCTACCACTTAACCTCATCTCATGTTATTCATCGACAAAAACACAACAATTAAAAGCACAATTAAGCCAAATGATGGTGCGGCGTAGAAAGAGATATGTTGTGGAAGTCTTTATGTTGCCTTCACCGCCAGATTGACCTCTTAATACACACGCAAACACACCGGAATAGTGTGGGTTTGTCTATCGTTGTTCTGCAAGGGGGATATTGGCGCTACTGCTGGCAACCTATCCACACTCCTCATAACAGGGTCTATATGTGTGTGTGTGTGTGTGCCAGGCAGGCCTGTTGTTGTTGATAAGAGCTGAGGGCTTATTCCTCTCTCTCTCTCTTATATACACACACACACACACACACATTTACAGTCACATGCACACATACTGGAGGCATTAATGAGGCCTGGGCACAGAGGAAGAGCACGTGCCAAAATCAAAAGAACTCTTTATCGGCGAGCATGTGGCTTGATTGTGTTTTAGTTGTTGTGTGTGTTAGGAAGAGTAACCTCATGAGGACACACGCGAGATGTGGAAAGTTGACAAAAAGTGGAAGAAATTAAGGTAAAGTACTCTCACTTTAGAAAAATTGGCTCAACTAATAAGTTATCTTCTGAAGGATTTTTGTTTCACTTATTTTTATCTAACTATCTTAGGTCTGAGCTTTTGTAACTGTGGGATGCCCACAAAAATTATATTTAAATTAAATGTACTTTTTCGCAGAACGCCGCAAAAAACGGGGGAATACTGTGGAAATATTTTTCACAGCATTCCCTAATTTTTTGCGGCTTTTGCAGTACAACATGAAAAACAGGGTTAAAAAACAATGGAAACTTTCATTTTCTGTGTTTTTTTATTAATATAATTACTTATTTGTTAGAATATGGTCAGATTCATGTGTTAAAGTGTGTCTTCCTGCTTCCAGAGTGGCCCAATGGCGAGTGTGGATTGTTGCCATGACAACAAAAAAGGCCGAACTCTGACGTAAGTAACCACTTGTTGAGTCTTAAAAAAAACACGAGCAAAAACTACGAGGGGAATGCAACGAAACAGCAAATGAGCATGAAATGCATTTTCCCTGGCGGCGGCAGCACTTCACCACCAAGTCGGCCAATTACAATTAGCTAATTAGAGCCTCGCATCCGTCAGTGTGGCGCAGGGTAACAGTCCACAGATTGGTTTCCTCAGACGGCTGGTGTCGACTTTTTAGAATTAGGAGTCATTACGGCACCGGCGCAACGCACGCAAGTGTCCGTCACGTTATCAAAGCAACCGATAGCTTATTACTCCGCCTCAACGCCACTCAATTATTCAACTAGACTCCGTGGGGAGTTAGGACGAACACTGTAGCCGTCCGTGTATGTGTGCTACTTACAGCACTAAGTAGGCCAAAGAGACGCAAAGCAAAGTGGCACACTCACACACACACACACAAGATGGGGGACAAGAGTGAATAACACAACACAGAAGGCTGTTTTGCCATTCATGCGAATTTGTGTTGAATAAGTGTATATGTAGTACTTGTGTGTGAGTTTGTGTGTGTGATGACCGAGTGCATATGTTGAGCACAAGCCAGACAAAAGTATCTCCAGGGAGAAAACACAAGATTAGAAACAGTGTGCCTGGCCTCCAATTGACTTTAAACTAATGGCTTGTGCCACTTTGTACAACAATATCACATAGTAATGTGTTTACACTCGTAGACATGAACTGAATTAGTATTAAGACTTAGTATTTTTAGCATTAGAAGTCACAATTTTTCAGCATCGGCTAAAACTGCAAAGAGGCTTTTTTTGCAGATAATATAACTTGGACATTGGAAAAAATTCAAGTTAGGGATCTTTGTGAGTCCTAATCAATAATTTATGAACTCTGACAGGATTCTATCATTTAGATGGTGTGCAAAAAATCTGAAAGTGGGCCTTGGTGAGTGGATGATCAAGTTTTAAATGTAAACAATGTGTTTTGATTAATAATAATAATGATTAAGATGCTATGCCAGCATACTAATTATTTGACGACTAATAATGGCATATTAGGTTTTTTTTAAGTTTTAGACACTGATTTTGTGCAGGATTTTGTTATTGACATACTTTCTTTTCTATTGTAGGTCTGTATTATCGTGTTTTTTAAGGTAGGGCAACTGGGCGGGAAACCATGACAACGAAGGAGATGGACCAACGCAGTGTGTCACACCTCGAGTGCGATTGGGATGGAATGGTGTAAAATAAGAAAAACAAACAAAAGGTGACACAATCATCCAGCAACCGACAGGATTATTGTGTGAATGTATTCTAATGTATTCCAAGCTTAATCCCTCCTCCATCCCACTAAGTAGTTGTAAGCGCATTCGCTCACCATCATCTCGCATTAACAACGTGATAACACACAACAGGAGCAGTAATCACAATTTTTTCCTTTTGCGTACCTTGCATTTTACATGTTTAACACGTGCCGCTTTTCATATTCTTCAAAATAATGAAGAATATGAAATGAAAATTGCAATGGCATGAAAAGTAGTGCTACATTTATTATTAATGTTTATTTATCAACAGTTTATATTACATTCATTTGAAAAAATATATACATTTGAAGCTTCATATTGCCGCTGTAAAATGATTATCCTTGCATATGAACTAAAATATTTCTTGTAATATGTACAAAATCTCTCCTTTTTTCGATTTACCAGCACTCGCAACAAAGAGTGTAAAAATGCTAATCCAAAGTAAAACTTTGGCAATTAAAGAAAACTAACAAGTCTTAATTTTGGAGTATATCAAATAATTTTCAGTAGACGACATAGTTTTTTTTTTTTATAAGTATATGAAGTATTCCTTTGTTATATATGTAACACCTACGTACCACATGTTTGCAGGAATGGATGCATGGCAACTTTTGCAAAGGTCAAAGTTGATTCAAGGTGTATAAGTGGACTGGCCCCGCCCACATAGCATCTGCATTCTGCACACTCTCACAATGATACCTGCGTGGGCGCCTTTTAGGAAGAGAAACACAAGATTGCGCACTACTCTCGTCTTCTCCACGCACCAGCAATCATATGCCACCTACAAAGTAAAATCCAAAGTTTTTTTTTTTTTTTTTTACCCCCTTCCCCATGATAGCGCCGTTTACTCTGTGTGTCAAAGCCTTCTCTGCTGGCCTAAGAAATATCTGAATCATATATTATATTTTGTCCATCGATACTTATTAAATAATTCTAAATTGTGTGTTAGCTTCCTTTCATTGCTTTCCCCCCTGGTTGCACTGCTTCCAGATGTATGCAGTATTAGCCATAAAATAGTTTTTGAGGGTTGGATTGAAGGCGTCACTAGAAAATGCATGGACCGCCGCTGATACATATATAGATGGAGCCTTTCCATAACGCAGTCTTACTCTTGGGATTTCTATCCTTCCCTCTTTTCTTTTCAAAGACATCAAGAAACAGTCTCAATAACACAGTTTGGCCTATTCCCTGTGTGAATTCATCAAGCGTTGTCGCCGTTATATAATGGCAACCAGCAAGTCGACCCAATGCCACATAACAAAGGGCTGGCCGGGCCCGTATGGGGACACATGAAATATGGCCGCCAGTGACGTTTAATACAAAAATATCCCAAAGAACTCAGACGAAATCGTATTGGAGCACAGCACATTACGTCATCGATGTGCGACTATTACGCATTCCAACAACACGAGTTGCTCAATTGCCGTCAAAGGCCGTCTTTATGTCACAGATGAAGCATAATCAGTAGAAAAATCAGAAAAACAAGCGATCGAACTCTAACAAGGTAGGTGGACCTTTTTGTCTTTTGGTCACAAATACATTCGCTCACTCGCGGAAACACACACTTCTGTCCCGTCCAGGACGAACTTTTTAATGTTTGCACGAGATCTAGAATATGTATCTTGTCTATTGACGGTGTTGTCCATCCTGAAAAAAAGACGAACGACTGACGAGTAATACGTACTGAGCTATTTTGACATGAAATCTTATTAATTGCATTTTGAAACGCCGATTTCAACAGCAGGCGAATTTCACTAAGTATAATGGAGGTCCGTGAGAACAGAACAAGCGTCACCTAACTTGATAGCCTGATGAAATGAGACCAACTTAGATTGTTTATTCATTGTCTGAACCGCTTTGTCCTCCCTAGGGTCGCGGAGGGTGCCTGAGCATATCCCAGCTGACTTCGGGACACCCTGAACCGGTGGCGGAGGAGACGGACAACATTCACGCTCACATCTAGTGTGCAAACAGCCTATACAGCCTTTGAAATGTGGGAGGAAACAAGAGTACCTGGAGAAAACCCATGCAGACCTGGGAACAACTCCACACAGGTTTATTGACCTGGATTCGAACCCTCCATGTATAGTAAGTCTTTTTTTAACGTCATAGTATAGTAAGGCTTTAAAAAATGACCATATATAGTAAGGCTTTTCTTAAAACATGGCCATGTATAGCATATGTGTCAAAGTGACGGCCCGGGGGCCAAATCTGGCCCGCCGCATCATTTTGTGTGGCCCGGAAAAGTAAATCATCAGTCAGTGCCGACTTTCTGTTTTAGGATCAAATTAAAACAAAGAGTAAAGATGTATATTAAATTTCTGAATTTTCCCCCTTTTAAATCACTCATTGTTCTTTTTTAATCATTTTTTTCTGTGTAATTAGTTAAAAAATCATTTTGTAAAATCTAAAAATATATTGGATTGGATAACTTTATTCATCCCGT
Source organism: Stigmatopora nigra (assembly GCF_051989575.1). Classification (NCBI taxonomy): domain Eukaryota; kingdom Metazoa; phylum Chordata; class Actinopteri; order Syngnathiformes; family Syngnathidae; genus Stigmatopora; species Stigmatopora nigra. Next base: position 7,014,977 of record NC_135512.1, read on the forward strand.
ATTTGGGGAAATGTCATTGTGGCAGTAGCAAGAGGGTGATTAGACAAAACAGCTAAGCAAAAGCACAAAGTACAAAGCAAATCTAAGTTAATGGAATCATCAAATCAAAGAAAGACATAGTATAGTGAGGCTTTTGTGCTTAAAAAACAACAGCAATGTTTAGTATGGCACCGTGGTGTAGAGGTTAACACACGCGTCTCTTGTCTGGGAGACCTGGGTTCAATTCCCGGTTGGGACACATTTTCACTTATTTGTTTCTGTGGACTTCTTCTCAAGACACTCAAATGATTACAAAGAAAAGTGTAGTCACTTGGTTGGCGCAGAGGTTAGTTCACAGGACTCCCGTGTGGGAGACCTGGGTTCGATTCCCGCTGTCGCCCTTTGGCTGATCACCGAACCAAGTGGTCTGGAAATTGGAATAAGAAGAAGGAAAAAAAAAGAAAAACTTTTTAATTTTTATTAAACACTTAGTCATACTTTTCAGCAAAAGGTTATATTCCGAACTGCCTTCGGCAGTTCGGAAGACACTTGATGGACCTGTATGTGCGAAAGGCGTTCTCGGGTCGGCCTTCGGCCGACCCTCGACCGCTTGCTTGGTCAGTGAACCGCCGACACCGGGAAGCGAACTCACGTTCTCTCGGTGCAAAGGCGAGTGTGCAACCCACTACACCAACTCGTGCCCCACTTATACATAGGTGTTGAAACGTTTTATCCAAGGAAATGGGGTGAAACACTTAGTCATTTTTTGACTAAATGTTTCATCCACCACTGAATACTTATACACTTAGCCATTAGAACTTATTCTTTTAACTGAATAATATTTGGAAAATCTTTGCAGGCATTGGGATTTGAACCCAGGACCACACCGGTGGCAGACTGATGTCTTAGCCACTGGGCCACCACCCTGTTGAGAGAAGGTAGTAGTACTTATACTTTTATCTCATTCATTTACCTGAATAATATTGGGAAAATCTTTGCATGCCCTCGGATTTGAACCGAGGACCACTGATGTGGGAAACTTATGACCTATCCACTGGGCCACCACTGAATACTAATACACTTAGACATTTAGCCATTAGAACTTATTCTTTTAACTGAATAATAATATTTGGAAAATATTTGCAGGTACTTGGATTTGAACCCAGGACCACAGAGGTGGCAGACTGATGACTTAGCCACTGGGCCACCAACCTGTTGAGATAAGGTAGTAGTACTTATACTTTTATCTCATTCATTTAACTGAATAATATTGGGAAAATCTTTACAGGCACTAAGATTTGAACCCAGGACCACAGAAGCACGAGACTGATGACTTATCCACTGGGCCACCTGTCTCTTTTCACTCCCAGATGACACTTAGTACTTTATAGTACCTTCAAGTGGGAAAAGTTAGGTAAGCAGAGCAAACCAGGATTTGAACATAAGGCTTAAACATTTTCATTGTGCGCTCGACTCGTTTGAATTTTTCAAAAATTGGAACAAACACTAAACAAATAAATAGCTTTCATTTTATTTTTGACTCGGTAGAATTGAACATTTTACCATTTTTACTTTTATCGTACGATTGCTGCCAAACCTCCCTTTCCAAATTGATTGGGCATTTTTTCACCATCAATGACAAGACATGAACATTTTTTCTCATTCAAAGAATGTAATATAACAAGTATTAAATCATTCAAATATTGAAGGTAATATACTTTTTCTTTTAAACATGAATTCAAAGCTTCAATTGATCGCTTTAGATCAGGCGTGGCGAAGACTCGGCTCTCGAGCCGCAAACGGCTCCCCGCCAAAATAAATGTATTTTCTTTTACCTCGTTTTAACCTTATTTTTAACATGTTCGCTACCCCTGCGCTAGGTAAATGTATTATTGTGTTTTTGTACAAGTGCCAAGTACAAGCTAGCATAGCTAAAGCAAAGTCATTTAAAAATATATCCTGTCAACCAGGCATGTTTTTTTACATTAAATAAAGTGCCCATCGTAGCCTATTTGAAGAGACATGGATGGATAAATTCAGTTTGAGACCCTCTGCGCTACCTATAAACAAACCTGACTTAACTACTCACATAGTGTGTATTCAGTAGCATGGGTGGGCTGGACTGGCTCTGGGTGGGACAGAGTTGCTTTAGTACCGCTCAATGAGTTCCTTCAGGTGGAGGGAGGGCTTTGGGCTATTAGAGCTGCGGGGGCCGTCACGCCAGAAGGTAACCGCGTCCCGTCTATAGCCGCTTTGGGCTTGCTCTTGGTCTTTGCGTCCTCCAGCAGCACCCGCACGCTCTTGGAGAAAACCACGCGTGGGTCTGTGGACGACAGGGGGGGACATGCGCAGGTTTCCCTCAACTCCAGAGCCTGGGAAAAAATGGGGAGTCCTAGAGTTTGCAACCAGGTGATCGACAAGCACGTAAAAGGGGAGGGCTCATACTTGCGGCATTTGGCGGTCCAGTTGCGCCACGCGGTTCTTGTGCGACGGATGCGTGGACATCCACTCGGGGAGGCTGGCCTCGCCACTCAGCTGCTCCCTCATTTCCATCTGTTGCCAGAAAACCGAGGCCGCACGCACGTCTGCACACGCCTGTGAGGACACGCACACATGTTTGGATGTGGCCTTCCTTGCTCATTATTTTTGGATCGTTTCGAACGACTGGTTTCGTAAATTGGAACAGTGGACTGGGAGATGCTTTGCTTGTTTTTGACAATGGCCCTCCCTAGTGGCACGCATCCAAAGTGGAACAAGAAAAATTATGTGGTCATTTCAGTTGTTTGGTATTGTAAGATGATTATTACGTTGCTTGTCATACTTTGTTAGAATTTTGTGTCATGCAATTGTAGGTAGTGTTTTTCATCATTTGAATTTGAATTTTGTTTAAAAGTGTTATTTTCCTTTATGTTTTACCCCAGTTTATGAGTTCATAATTAATGTACGAGTTCAAAAGAGTAAACGTTTTTTTGTTATCCTATAATTGTCAAAACAACCATTTTATCATTCATGACATTTGGTTAGGTTTATTATTGCTTATTTGAAATAGATCAACATTTGTCAACTATTTTATGGCAAATGTTTAAAAATATCTTCAGCTATCTACAGTTTCTTCTTCTTACTTGAATTATGGTATCTGATTGTCTCTTTTTATGCTTGCTTCTCTTGCAGTAACCTCATCACAATTTTCAATGGATGCATCAAACAGTGCATTAATGCACATTTAGTCAAGTCCAATGTATTAAAAGTGTTACTGAATTGCAGCGTTTTGTGTGAAATTGCGTGGTTACCTTGGCTGCCAACTGTAAGCCGACTTGATCAGCTTCCGCCTCCAACTTCCTGCTGTAAGGACGGTTGAACATCACCTGCAAGAAGCTAAATGTTATACATTCCTTTACTGCAAAACATTGATTAAGTTGGTCAGAATAATTTTTCATTCAAGTGTGTGTGTCTAGTATATGTCATCATTTATCTTCAACCTACACAAGAGACTAAAGAGCGAAATTAGCCCTTGGCTACAATCTTATATGTCTCATATATATGTTCATTAACATGAATATGGAAATGTTAATGGATATGTGCTGTCCTTTATGAAATAAATCCAAGTCTAAATAATTACTCAATGAATCGCCCTTCTTTTAACATTCCTCTTAGTTGTGCGTGCAATTGACCTTGGTGAGCTTTCCCTGGACCCATTGGCCAAGCAGCGCCAAGCTGTCGCGTGGACACACGGCCCAGATGGCGGCGAGCAAGACCACGGAGAGGAGGTCCACCACGTGGGACAGGCTGGCCTGCTCCGCCTGCAATAGTACAAAGCCACTTTAAGTTAGAAAGAGTAAGCCACCACGCACTCGAGTCTGTGAAATGGGAGTTTGTGGTGCCAGCGTGTCGTTGCTTGGGTCTAATTAGCATGTGAAACTCTCAGCGTGAAAGTCCCAAAGCGCACACTCGCTCACGCGACGGCAACAATGGACTTATAACGAGGCTGTAAACACTGGGCGGCCGCCCGAACTACTCCGATGTCACGTTACGCACGTTCAACGGCTTTTTAATGAGCTCAAGGTGTAATTGCGTTATGATTGGATTTTCATTTACTGGCTAAAATATTGGCGAAACAAAACACCAATTCAGCTTTAGGGACTTGTTACAAAAACAAAAAAAAACAATTATGTGTTGTCTTGTGTATAAAGAAGGTCAATTCTACCAAGTAAAAAAAAAGTCATATGGTTGCCAATGTCCACGTTCAGTTCTAATTATAATGATCTTTTTGATGAAATCTTTCAAAGTCAGTAGTAGTGGGTAAGATAGCATGTGTACCTAATAAAGTGACTTACAGCGTGTCCCAGTAAGGCGTGGGCCATCTCATGTCCTAGGATGATGGTGAGCTGGTGGATGTCTGCTACAGCTTCCAGCATGCCCGTGAACATGAACACTTTGCCGTTCTGAAACAACAACACAGTGGCTCATGAGTTTTACGTGAACTTTGTGCGAGGCGCGACGGTCTCCTGTCTTCCGACCGGAAGCACGAAGGCATTGGTGGTGTCGCTCTGCACCACGTGCACGGTCCAATCCACGTTGGCCATTTCGGGGAGGTCCAGATTCCGCTGGGCCAGGTGCTCCACCACTCGCTCCACCGCTTGGTGCCGGGCGTCACTCTTGGGCAACATAAGCTCCTCAAACTCCTCCATGTACTATGCCCGTAAAAGTAGAAAATATGACATTTGTTTTGAACTCAAATGGAATATTTCTATGAAAAATGAAGAGCTCCACTCACTGCTTTGGAGGTGAGCGCTGCAAACTCCATGTAGTTCTGCCTGCTGAAAACCAGGAGGCGTGTGCGTCCGGTCACCGGGGACTGGTCCAAGTGCGTAAAGACGAGGAGGGCCGTGACGACCGCCACCGCAACCGTGGCCACCAGCAATCTCCAGCGCTGCCGCCACGCCCACTGGCGGAGGAGCTGACGCCGGTTATCAGGCAATGCCACCCACCATTTCCTTAAACTCCTGTAAATTGTATCATTGATTAGACAGAACAAAATAGGGAAAATACTCCCTCAACATGTCATTAAACCAGGGATTAGGATTGCAAGACCTCGGAAACTACAGTCAACTATATAGCCGTAATTAAGTCTTCTAATTAATTAGCACTCAGAAAAAATAGCCTTAAATGTGTGTATAGATGTGACTATAAAATTTCATTTGGATCTGTCCATTATAAAAATAAAAAATCTCATACAGAAAAATAAAAGGGTGAAATTTGAAGTCCTTTTCAAAACATATATATAAATGATACAATACTCTGATCCAAACACATTTTAGTTCCTTATCTTTCGTGTCAATATACTTGGACTGTCAGAGAATTTAAACTTTTCAAAACTTATGAAAACACAAATAAATGTATCATATAATATATAGCCATACAAAACATTCTATTTTTATTTTTTTTTCACGGCACTTATAATTTAAATCGTTAACTAATGATTAGAAAATTCAGGACCCATTTCAATTAAAAAAAAAAACATTTTGAACTATATAAAAAAGTAAACATAGATATAGTTTCATACCTTCCCAAAATGATGGCCATGAGCTTTTGGACGGGTTTAAGGACCATCCAAATGAGAGGAGTAGGTATGGCTTCTACCCGTGCCGAGGTTCGAAACTGAGCCCCACGCGGAAGCAAATGAATGCACGGTGGCGTTTTAAACAAGAGCATCTCGGGGGCTCCGCGTGGGGCCAAAAGTGCCCGAGAGGTTCCATGGAGATGACGATGTGGCGCTCGATAAACGCGGACTTGGAAGGCGTGTGAGCGCACCTGAACGTGTCGCGCCAGCTGGGTCAAGGGAGCCCCCTTCAACAAGGGAAACATCGTGGGACCTTTCACCTTAAGTTAGCACAATGTCAAAATGTCACTCTTAATTACAACTGATCGCCATCAAATAGTTTAAGAAGAGTTCCGGTAGAACAAAAACATCTCTCGTTAGATCCAAAAGTTGTTTGATTTGACAACGTTTTGCAGAAATGAGCGACATTGACAACGAATAGTTCACGCGCTGGGGTGATTTGGTCCGGCATGCAAAATGAGTCCCTCTAGAAACAGATCCGGAAATGAAGGTTCCTTTATTAGTCCGAGTTATGAACAGGGTTATTTTTTATTAGAACACATCTAGTCATACTGGCAAATTCTTATTATGATCAGTGCCATGCTTAAACAAATAACAGGAATCAAATGTCCGAGTTCAAATTGATGGATGTCTATCACCATAGGTGTTCTACTAGGTAATATGGATTGAATGGCTATATAATGTACACGTCTGTCATTAAAAGCTGAATAAAAAAAAAAATAGTACTTATATATATATGATGTCATAGTAAATAGTCATGGCCAGTAGACAGTACAGAGCCAAGATGCAGCACATTGTTGTCGGCTGTCGAGTCGCCTCCCGAATCTTCCTCCAAGTCACCCGAATTCACGGGTTCGGGCGAGTTATTGGACAAAGTATTCTCCTGCTCCTGTTGGGCGAGGAAGTCGGACAGGAAGACGGCATGGATCTGATTGAGGAAGGCTTCTCCCTCCTCTTCGGGAAGGGGCTCCAGATACCTTGCAAGCGACGACAGCATCTACACAAAGAAAGGAAGTGTGGGTGCGTGTTGGGGGGGGGGCTGTTGCTCCACAGTTGAGGTTACCTTTTCCAGACAAGTGAGGTGGGAGTCCCTCCGGAAAAATCGTTCCATGTGAACGCTCCTGGAAGAAAAAGTGAGGAATTGAAGCAAGCCAAAATGAAATAGTAGCTGAGTCGGAGGAAGATTTGTCACCCTGGTTCTTGCGAGTACTTGTGGATGATCCACAAGGCTCTTCTTAAAGTTTGATCCCAGTCTGGAATGTCCTGTGATGGCAGGAAGTCAAATTTGTAGGGAAGCTCTAGGAAGAAAGAAAAAATACACTTTAATCTTGAAATTGTGACTTGATCTGGTATAACGTGAATTCTTGTTGTGTGACACATTAAATGTTACTCAAGACAAGTCCATGTCTAAATATTTGACAGAAAAATCCTGTGCAATATTAATCTTTTTCTTGTAATATTACATCATGGATGTTCTAAAATAAATAAGAATAAAATATAGTTATATATAAATATATGAAGTAATTTATTCCTCACAAATAAATTATGAATTTTGCCGTCAATGAGTTCATATCAAAATCAGCTTCAAACATTTGAATTCCAACCTACTTTGCGGCGTCGACGTCTCTTGGCTCTCCTTAACCAACAAGCAGGTGGTTTGGGAATGCGGCGAGGGATTGGCGGGGTCGTACGGGCTCACGATCATCCCAATAAAAGGTGCGCCGCCGCGGGAAAAGTACTTCTACAAAAAAAAAAAAAAAATGTCGGCTACTAGTACTTCAGTAAGCCCAGGCCAGCTTTAATTTCGCATCACCTGAAATTGGTCCTGCGTGTGAATATCCCGCACGGACGGGTTGGGTTGAAAGGACGGGTGGGAGTGGTACCAGCCCACCACGCCGAAGCCCAGCGAGGAAAGCATGTCGCAGGCCTGCGTCTGAGACAGAGGGTCCATTTCGCACTGGAGCCCCGTGCTCACGCTGTTGCATGGCTCCGCTACGCAAATCTATTAACACACTTGGTTCTGTCAAGTACATGTGGCATCTGGGGAGACTTTTACAAAGTGTAGGCCCACCTTTAACACATTTTCCACTTGGTTGAAAGTTCCACCCAGCAGACCGATGACTTCGCCTCGAGACACGTGAGCATGCTGAACAGAAAAAGAAAAAAAAAACAATAATAGAAACTCATGCTTAATAAATGAAAGCCTTTGTAAATATAATAAAACTGATAATTAAGTGAATGTGTGCTCACCATGTCCATAATCAGCAGCGTCTCAGCACAAACAATGACTCGGAATGGTTCCTAGAAGAAAAAAAGAAATATATTAAACTCTCAGCAATGACTTTTACTGTTAAATTCCATTCATTCAATTGAATTCCCACCCATGTTATTCACTAACCTGCACTTCTTTACCAAAACAGCGACATGGAATAAGTTGAAAGGGATCAAAAGACCTGAAACGTGGAAACAAAGTGTTCCTAAACATGCACGTGATGATCGCTATGTGAAAAGGTGCTTCTCACTCTTTGTGTCTTGACATTTTGCAGGCTTTGGGTTGCTGTCTGCGCATGGCTAGCTCCTCAGCGCTAAGATGCTAACAACAACAACAATGAAGATATTGACATGGAGCAGTCAAACCAAAATGAATGTCTTGCATTGACCTACCTCGTATGTCTGTCCCTCCAAATCTTTGGCATTGCACCAGTTACCCCACGTGTCCCTAACGCGGCGCTTCCTGGTCCGCTAAAACAAAAAAATGCACCACCTTCAACTCATTGGCTGCCATTGGCAGCCATTGACGTCCATTCCATTTGAATTGGGAGGGGAGAATGGCCGGGGTGGTACAAAACTTGTCAACTTACCATACTTTGCAGCCTCTGGGCCAGCTGGTAGGCCTCCCTCACGTCTTTGCCCTCCTTCTGCTTGGTCCGATCGGCCACCTGCGGCCGATTGTAGACGGCTTGCTCTAAGAAAGGCAATCAAAATGAACATTGGGAAGATTGAAACCACAGCAGCGGTGGCCGTTCTTTACCGCAGTTGAAATTAATGGCCCCGATGAGCTCCAGGTACGTGTGAATCCTCCCGATGCAGTTGACGTCGCCACAGTTCTTCAAACCCGGTCGGACCGACGTCTTGTTCAGATACTTGGGTTTGCTCCTCAACCTGTTGCGACAACGTTAGCGTCGGAGGTGCTTGCGCTAGTAGGGCGTTTCCTGAATTTTTAGCGGCACTTCACCACTGGTCCAAGATGTAGTTGCGGATCTTCAAGTATCTCTCAGGCGTCTTAGAAGGACGACCCTCGAAGAACTCTGGGATGGCTTGCTTCTCATCATCGCTGATGATTCCCACATCCAACTCCAATTCCTGTTCTGGAGCATTTAGCTCCTCCCCCTCATTATCATCATCATCATCTTCTTCTTCTTCCTTCTCCTGATTTTCTTCCACTATGTCAGGCGCTGTTGCTTCCTCCTCCCCTTCATTAGAGTCTGTTGATGTTTCAGCTTGGATCTTTTGCTCCTCCACGGGCTCCTCCAAAACATTGTGCGGTGACGGTGGGCGTGGAGGAGGGCTGGATTGCCCCTCGCTGCGGGTGTCGTCTGTGATGTCCACGTCTTCGTCCTCGTCTTCATCTGGTCTATCCATGTGCACCGTGTTGGTGGGGCTAAGACGAGCAGGTGGGGGAGGAGGCGCCGGGACAGTAGAGGGCGCTGCCTCATCGGGGTCAAAACTGACCTGAGCGGTGGGGGAGAGGGAGGGGTATGATAGCAAAATGAAATGAAATACTTTTCATTTATGTTGAATGTATGAAGTAAGGAAATTAGATGAGTCAATGAAATAAAAAATAAATAAAAAGCGTAAAACGTGCTGAGCTTAATTAAAAAAATGATTTGAAAAATAATATTTTAGTTATTTTAATAAACTAACACAACAAATAAAGTTAAGAGTATACAGCTTACAACAAAAGAACTGAATATAATAGATGTTGGTTAAATAAATAGAAAAAAATTACACGACTAAGAATAAAGAGATATTAAATACTATAAGTATTCATATTAAACTTGCGGTCAACAGTTTTGCGACACATTCTCATCCTACTGAAAGGCTAAGTGTATCTTGGCTTTCTACACAAGTCTACAAAAAAAGGTTACATTTAATGTCATCCTAAAAAGCACAACTCACTTTGTGTTTCAAATAATGCCTGGCATAGTTCTTGACCTGGAGGACGCTGCGGCTGCCCACAAACTTGGCAATCTTGGTCCATCTTCTCCCAAATTGAGCCTAAACACCAAGGCACATATACTTATATGATGGGAAAATAGACAACATTTTAAAAAAAAATACATACCATCCCATCTTCAAACAACTCTTTCTCTTGTTTGGACCATCGGGACGAAGAGGACGATGAAGAGGAGGAAGAGTTCTTGGCTGGAGACCTGTAGAAAAATATTCAAGGGGTGTCGACTCATTTGGAACAGGAAAATGTTGGAAAAAATGAAGAGGATTGTACTTACTTCTTTGCTTGAGGCTTGTTGCCATCATCACTGTTCCAAATGTGATTGGGAACCGCTTGACCTTTCAGGTAGTATCTACAAGCAGTTAAGGTCAATAGGTCAAGTGACAAAAGGATGTTGCATTCAAAGACACGGAGAAAAATCGGATACGTACTGCTCCTCGAGTAGCATTCGTTGGATGACTTCTCGATTTTCTTTACTAATGGATGTATCCAGCTCCCATGGCTAAGACAACAAAAACATCAGTTGAAAAATACTTACTACACGTTTGTTAAGCTCGATGCTGTATTATTATTGAGTTTGTTACCAGAATCCCCACGTTGCTTTTGAATTCGGGCTGCTCGTGAAGTAAACTTCCTGCATGTTGGTCACTGAATTGAAATGAAACATTGACTGTTATTTGAAATACTTTTAAGTTTTTAAACCAATCAGGATGTTAACTTATGTGATGATCACAAGACAATAGAAACAAATAACTCACTACATATTATGTATTTTGTAGTGGGAAACAAAGCAATTATTTAGTTATTTTGAGTATTATGAATTTTACAGAATCTTGATTTTCATGTTCATCTTTTGCTTAGATCGTGTAACGGAGAATTCTAGACCTCAGGCCCGGAAATTTACGTGTAACACAGCAAGTCAAACATCTAAAGTGTGGAAAAAAAGCGAAAATCGTCTGAAATAGATAGACCAGTACCCGATATTAGACTCAAACTCGTCTCCCTCGATGTCAACAACCACTTCGTCCTCCATCTTGAAAGATGAACTAAAACGCCTTGAAGCGAACGGAAATGACAGCGACACCTTGTGGTTGGAGGAGCAAACGAGGTTACCATTATAATAAAGACAGGCCAAGACTTTTGTTGTTGTCATTTTCTGTGGCATGGTTTCTTTTTAACAGGATATTAAAAACTCTGACTCGCAATATTTAATATTCTTACAATAGTGATATTTAACAGATTCTTAATATAATTTTGCTACATTAGCATCTCATATTTGGCAGATTTTCTCTTTGCTCCAGTACTGAAAACAACAAGCCTAAGTGATAGACAAACAAAAAAAAAGATTTTATTTAGAAATTCACAGTTTCTAATGGCACTACAACTTTTGTAGTAATTCAATCCTGCTAAAAAAAAATACTGTGCAGCTTTTCAAAGGGAATCAGAGAGACCATTATGGAGACAGAAAGAAAAAGACTGCTTTAAAAAGTTGAACAAACAACCCAAAAAGAAAAAGGCATGGAGTCATTTTAAAAAAGTGCACACGGAGCTCATTGAGCAACCTCTTTCCCAAGTTGGATCAAAGTTGTCTCGTCACACTCAACAAATAAAATCTCAGATAGACACTCAAGACAAAAGCGATGACGTGAAAATAGTGTTGCGTACAACCCTCTTTTGCCTACTTTCCCTTTTAAATGAAATCCGCGCAAAACTTAGTGAGTGAACAAAGGACACACACAGATGCAGACTCACAAAAAGCTTATGATAAACATGTTCAATCTTTCTTCACAGTTTGTGCAAATAAGGCGGAAAAGTGGGGTCTTGGATTTCCCAGTTTGTCAAGATAAACAACCACAAAGAGCCTATCAGAAAACTTTTTTTTTATGGTTCGGGGTAAAAGAAAGAAAAAAACTGCAGACATAATACGTGCAAACTTTGCCAGCAATCAGAAAGCAGCAGCAGAGTGATAATTGTTTACTTAAGTCATGTACCAGGAAGTATTTGCAAGTATGAGAAGATATTTAACCACTTTTTTTTGCTGTTCTTTTTTTTCCCACTACCGAGACTGGCCAGCCAGTGTGTGAAAATAAATAGATAAATAAATCCGCTCTTTCAGGCTTGTGCGATCGATCCCCGTGCTTGGCTCAGTTATAGAACAGACATGGGTGTAGAAAAAAAAGTTTGCTTTCAAGCATACAACAATATGTAATTCACTGGATGAATTGAAATGACAAGATTTTGTTTTAAATGGAAAAAGTGACTATTTCTAAAAAAAAAAAAATGTCAATGGCCACTGTGCAGTTAAAATATTTGACTGCAAGATGAATTGTAATTAATACATTCAAAAGAAGTACTTAGCACTTATTTAACACGTCATCTTAACAAAAAATAATTCATCTATATGAACTCCTGATGATTTGATGTATTGTTAAAATGCTAACATTAGTTCTATAGGGGTTAAGTTTAGTTCTGTCGGTCACATGGCCTATAGTGTTCAAATTTCCAACAAAACTATAAAAAGGCAGTGATTATTATTATTATTATTAAACAGTGTGTGCTGCTGCTCTACTGAAAACTTGGTGAAACGTACAAGTTGTTGTTTTCTTCATCAGGCTGCTAAGGGAGTCAACAGACAAAAAGAAGCTGGGAGGAAATACACGGTATAAGACGGTGGTCCCGGGAGACAATGGCGAGCCAGGAAAAATATGAAAAGCAACAAAAAAAAAGAGGAAAAAGGTGGATTTTGTAACTTGGTTCTCTCACTGTGTGTGAAATTCTTTCAATACTTTATGGATGCTTCCAATTGACTTGTCCTTGCAAACAAACATCCGTGTTTTCAACACATTCAAAAAAAGGGGGGGGGGGCAATAAAAGGCACATAATCGTTAAAAAGTCTTTTTGATGGGGGTGGGGGGGATGAATACGGTTCTTTGGGATGCGGCGTCTCAGATTTGTCCGCCGACCGCCGTAACGCGGCCGAGTTCTTTACCGCGCTTCATGAGCTGTCGCACGGCGGGCTGCGAAACCGGGCGATTGTCCGCCAACTGACCGTGACGTGATTTCCGTCGCTTGGTGAGGCGCTTCTCTTGCCGGGATTTGGGTGGGGGCGGAGGGGGGAGTGCGGCCCGGAGTGCCGTCGTCGGGGGCGGCGCGCCGTAAGAGAAGGCCAGCGAGGGAGGCTGCAGACGCACGACGAATGAATCCTCCGAGTGGGTGGACGAGCTGGAGCTAGAGGGCTCCGAGGGGGGCTCCTTTGCGGAAAAGGCGGGTGCTGATGGGGTGTCCTCGGGGGCAGATTGAGTAGTAGTGGGTGGTGGTGGTGGTGGTGGTGGTGGAGGAGGGAGCCATGGTGCTGGTGGGAGCAAAGGGTGGGGGCTTGCGTGGAAGCCGTTGCATTTAATGACGCCATTGGTGAGGGGTGCAGAGGGGTCAGACGCCTTCAGTGTTTCCACCTTGTCTAAAGATTTTGTTTTACAGCGTTTTTTCTGTAGGAAGAAGGGAAGAGGAATGTTAAACTTCAAAAGGGGACACAAAACATCATCATGTACATCCCAGGGGGGAAAAAAATCCTGCTAAATAAAAAATAAATGTTTTTTTTCTGTGTCATAGTGGAGAAAAAGGTAAATGAAAGGTATTTTATACATGCTGGTACCATTTTAGTCAATCAATCAGATTTGCCACTCTCCTGTTAATCACAGTGCAAAAGAGTAGCAGGCAGTGTGTATGTGCATGGGCCAGCCATAAGTGCTGTCATTTTTTTTATGTTTAAGCTATTTTTTCTAAGGAATTTGTGCTTTGCCTGTGTAAGAGTAAACGTCTTTCGCATAATTGTTTAAACAAGGGTCCAGTTAAAATGCATGTTAACATATTGGTGGGGAAAAATGTTAAGGTTTTGAGAAAAAGTTGGATATTTAAAAAAAAAATGGTTTTGATGATTCCATTATCTGAGGTCATGGATGACAATGTTAGCCATTTAAAAATGTAATTTGCTTTGAATTTTCTTGAAGAAAGTACTTACAAGTTAGCTAACTTCAAATTTTGATTCAACCAATTTCACTTGCATTTGCGAGTAAACCAAAACAATTTTAAGAAAAAAAATAAAATGATTAAAAGGAACTTTGATACTTTTACATTAAAGTTGCAAGTTTTCTTTTGGCAAGTATATATAATATAGCAGGGCAACAAAAAATATTTGACATGTGAAAGTGGAGTATACATCTGTCAGACTGCACTATAGTACCACCATCTCGTCTGAAATATACAATGTAAAACATATTTTTGAGTGTTGTAAAAGAAAGTGCTCTAAAACTCCAAGGCATGATTATATTGATCAGTATTGATTTGACATGGGAGACACTTTACCTTTTTCTCTGGAGAAAACCTTAGCGGCTCTACAATATACAAGTCATCTGGACCTACTGTAGAGAAAAAAGGAACAGGAACACAAGTTGAAGAACAGGGACACATGTTCAACGTTTGAATTGGAGGGCAGCTGGCTTTTTTAAAAAGCCTACCGCAAGCCACCAAAGCTTCACGCGCCGTTCTTATTCTCCTTAAGCCTGCGTGTGCACACGAGCCGCCACCGACGGCTTTCAGTCTGAAGGGCGAGGTGGTGAACGGATTGGTGTCATGTTTACCTTCGGCAGAAGACGACAGGTGGAAGGATTTGGAGCGCACCAGCGGACATGACACCCTGCGCTTCAGGCTCATGTCGTCGTAGGAGGAGAAGCATCTTTTGGGGCTTGGGTAGTTGTTGCTCTTGGGCGCCGTTGCCGTCGTTGTCGTCGTCGTGTTCGTCGCCGCCGCCACGGTGCCGACTGTCGTGTCGGCGTGGGGGGTGGCGCAGGAGCTGCGGCAGCACTGTCCGCACATCAGCAGTCCCAGGGACAAGCACAGTACCAGAGCGAAGACCAGGTAGCACTGACGGTCCGACACCTGCGGGAAGGACATTTATTGAGTTTGCGCCTCATTATTGTATCATCGTCCATCATTGACTACTAAGGACAATTTTCACCTCTTTCTGAAGTTTTTCCACAGTGACAGTGAGATTGCCCAGCAGTTTTGTGAGGTTCCCCAGCTGACTCTGCAGAGCCTGGATGGAGTCTTGCTGTTTCTGGTCCTGTGGATCAAAAGAAAATTAGAGTCAGTTCATTCAATAAAGGGTCAATGCACAACTTTTATCATGTCCCTCTTTGTCCAAAGAATCGCAAAAGCATGCAATCCAAAATTTAGGTCCACAAATTTGCGAAACCGGTGTCATTTCCTCCCAAAACGGCGATAAAAAAAGAATCAGACATATTTGGAGAAGATTATTCTTTAACTGGTCATGCATGTGGGGCATACTTGATTGCAAATGCACTATTTACTGCTTTTAACCGTCCTTTTAATACCGACAATACATACGTGCCCGCCCACCTGTTTCTCTGCAATGCGTGAGGTGTTCTGCAACTTGATGATGGTCTTGTTGAACGCCCTCTGCATCTCCTCCATCTGTTTGCGGTATCTAAGCAAAAAATAAGATGGTCAAAAAACCTCCAATAAACCTCCAAGAAGAAACTCAAAACACAATTCCGATATGTCCAATGTTGTACCTCTGGCTAAGCTCTTCCAGGTATCTCCCCGATAGACTCATGTTCATCTCCAGGGCTTTGATCCGGTTGTTCAGCCTCATGAAGACGCTCTCTTTCTGGCTGGAGCCGTGTACGGCCGCCCCATTGGACGTGGTCGCACTGTTACCGCCCGTGGCCACACCGTTGTTGTAGTCCACGCCGTTCTGCAGTTCGGCGTAGAAATCGGTGGCCGCTCGGTTAGCGCTGCCGTTTAATAGCTCTTCATCTGCGCTTTCTACCCGATGGGGTTCCCCTCCTTGGGGGTCCACGTGCTCTTCTAGAGTCACGTTGGAGTTTTGCAGGACGCCGGTTTCGTTAGAGTCCGTTACGGGCGGAGTGGTTAGTTGCTCGGTGGGAGGGAGGATCAGGTCTTCGGGGCGTGATGCCGTGGGAAGATCTTGTTCTTTAGGGGTGGGGAGAGCCGTCTCGGGGGTATCCGCCTCAAGGCTGGGAAGCGGTGGTGGGGAGATGGGCACCAAGGGAGGAGTAGCGGCGCTCAAAGGCTGCGTGTCAGGGAGAGGGGTAGCCTGAACAAGCGGAATGGAAACGGAGTTCGGGGCCACATCCTTGATGGGGGGCAATAGCAATTCCTCGTGGGTGGGAGTCATGGAGCCGTAGATGTCCGAGAAGCTGTTGGGGAGGAGGGTAGACGTCCTGCTGGGCTCCAACTGGAGCTCGAGCAGGGGAGTGTGCGGCGTGAGGGGGAGCTCGCCGAGCGGTCCGCCCACGTTTTGGCCTGGAAGCGTTTCCTCCGGCTCTGGGGGGTTTTCAGTGAGGGGGAGGACTTCCCGTGTTGGTGTGGGGATCTGTACAGGCATGGATGGGGTGCTGGGGGTGCTTACGACAGAGCTGGTCTGGGTGCGAAGTTTACGGAGTCGCTCCTGGGCCAAGACCACGGCGCACCAGCGGTGAAGCAATTCCGGTAGCGTGGCGAGGCAAGACATTGATGTCAAGAAAGGACAGTATGCCGAGCTGTCCCTGTCTAGCACCTCTTCAATTTTCTCCTCGTCCTCTTCCTCCAACAAGGTGACGGTAGACTGTCGAGGTTCTTCCTCGTCGTCTTCTTCTTCTACGAGGGTCACAATTCGCCTGTCCACGTGAGTTTCGGGGGAAGAGATGGACGTGGAAGAAAGAGCGGTGTCCTCAGCGGCTGGGGGCTCTTCTGATTCTACGGGGATCTCTCTGAAGAAATCAATACAAATTATTAGCAAAAAAAAGAGACAAAATGCAGATGGGAATAGAATCCAATGCCAAACTTTCTATCCTGCATGAGAAATACATTTTTTTTTAAATCATTCGGCATGTTGATTTACACCCTCATAATTTCTTTCTTTCCAGGTTCACTACAAAAAAGACCACCCATACAGTATTGCTCTTACACTGTCGGGTCTTGAGGGGTTTCCACTGTTGTGTCGGGTTCAACCTCCACATTCTCCTCCTTGTTGGTCAGCAGTTCTTCTGTCACATTATCTATAATGAAGAAAGCGCATTATAAAGATGAAGGCCTCAGACTAATGTAGTCCTTCGCAACAAGTTGGGCAGCCTTCCAAAGGTAAATGTTTTTTTTTAAATGTCCATACTAGCATGTAATTGCACATCCAATACAGTAGAGGGAAATGATGCTCTTACCGTGAGAGTATGCCCCTGGAGTATTAGCACAAAGGATTGTGGTTTGATAATTACTACATATTGCTATCTGGAATTTTTTTAAGTAGCACATGGTTTTGGATTTGGCCAAAAAGTCGAGGCCGATTTGGTTTTCAGAAGTAAACCACAAGCCCAACTATTACTAGAGAAACAAATGATGTAAAAGAGTATTCTATTGTATATTATTTGAAAAAGCATTTCTTGGAGAGGTGCCAGCAGAGGCCATATTTATGCCAAAATGTGTCGCCTGACAGCAATTATTTTTCAACTTATGACTTATTTTGCATAACACAGATGTATTTTAGTCTTAATATACAAGTGACAAAAACGCATGAGGAATAAAATCGCAATGAAATGAGCCCTCTTACTATGATTATGATGTGCGATGTACTAAGATTGATGTTAATGGTGTCTAAAAAAACATTTGGCATACAGCATAAAGGGCAAATAAATTCATGCGTCACTTTGACTTTATGTCCAAATCATTCTATTAAGCTGCTTCAATTCATTCTATGAAAATGTGCCTATTAATTCCACAAAACTACACTTTGAGCAATTTAATGGAGAAATGTATTTAGTCTCTCCACAGAGTTGGGGCCAAATGATTCCTCTTTTAGAAAGAAAATAATTAAAAACTTGATTCCTGATTTCACAATGCCTGCAGGCTGTAAGAGAAAGTGTGGAGAAGAGACCATTTTGCTAGCAGTTTGACTCACAAGCCTATGTTTGGGCAAGTCAAGAGGCAGAACTGGTCTGATCCAGTTAGAACTGATCATGCCTGCAGCAAAGCAAGCGGGAGTAACAGGGATATAAAGTCTATCATTTAAAGCCATTGTCAGCAAGGATCACTGCCATCCCTGCCAATTAATTTGAATTGAATGTCCGTCATTGTTCATTTAGAAATGTTATGCAAGTATTACCAAGAGATATAAAAAAGATACACCTATGGTGCCTTATATAGTAATAAGTTACAAGCAACAATTTCTACAAATGATTTGTACATGTTAAAATGGCATTTGCTTCCAGTTATTGAAAGTCTAGGGATGTTTTCATCTGACTTTAGCGACTTGAGTCATATCCTCAATGATCCATGTCATTCATTCAAAAGGGCAACAATTGGAAAATGGAAAATACAGTGACTCATTCAGCTGTTTAGGAAACCGAGATAAGACTAAATCACTACATCTTTCCAATTTTTCTAATCCTAGACATTTAAACAAGTCGGGGCTTACTCTACCAGCAAAACAAATACAGTATGCAGCGTTCTAAATCCAAACAAAAGTGCCATAATTGCATAATTTTCAGTATAGAATTATAAAATGGACACATTAATTGGGCAAAGTCTTCCAAATTGGTACTTGCAAATTAATTAATTAACTAAGACTACACGACTGACCCAAAACAGAATGTTAAAAAAAATAAATAAATAATAATAATAATAATAATAAAAATTAAAAATAGCACCCATACCTTGAACGCCTACATGGCCCTCCAGTTCAGGTTTCCCACCAAGCACATTAGCTGCTAAGTTGTTGACCATGTTGAGGATGGCATCTAAAAAGTGTTCAAATAATATAATAATGTCTGTTAATATTTTTTTTTAAACTGGAAAACTTGGGTTTTGTGTGTACGTACTGGTTGCGGATCCAAGCAGGTTTTTAGATGCCTTGTCATCAGAAGGTTGAAAACCAAACGGATAATCTAGAAAAAGAGAAACATTTAAAAAACATTGGGTCACTTTCACAGTGGACACCTAATGACCTTTTTTGTGTGTTTTTTTTATGCTTACCAAAATCTTCATCCGGGTACTCTAGCCTTTCAGAAGGATACTGAGAATCTGAGATCTCCTCATATTCCTCCACCATGCTGGTACCAAACACCCTGTCCAAAACAAACATACACTTTGATACATCCTGTTGTGACTAAATAAGTGATGATGTCATTTTTGCTCTATTGGACACGCCACTGTAAACTTATTTGGGGCATGTGATGAGGAGAGACGGTCATATTTTGAGTTTAATCGAGTAAGAATTGATTACATTCCCATTGGAATTTGTCAAATAAATGACATTGGAAAACACATTCTCAACTTTAACATAATTTGGTCATTTTCTAAACTGATTTAATAGTTAAAATTAATTGAATACAAAACCATTATTTAAAAAAAGAAAGGAAAGTTATGTCATGTTGCTGCAACCAAAAACAAGTCAACACACTGACTTTGTTTAGAGAACCAAAAAGCTACGCATAGCTTTCCCCATTCTTCTTCTATGTGAACGTAGTAATTAGTTTGCTTGACAAAAAGACTATAATTAACGTTTGGTGGTGTAACTGGAACCCAAAATGGTTCCTCAAATGCCACTGAAAGCTGCGTGTCTTACCTGAAGAGACTCAGAGGACAGAAGTGTTCGGAGCCAAAGTGGGAAAGCAGCTCAACCTGCAAAATGTCAGCCATTAATTAGCAGCAATCCTAAAAAAAAACAAATGCTCAACACCCCCACACACAAAAACATTCACCTGAAAATCGCAAACTGGTGAGCACCAAACGTACATCCCATTTATCAAACTCTTAAACCACAAAACTGCCAACAAAGTGAATTAGATAGCATAGTCCGTGTGGTTTTGAGTTAGTACTCCCATGCAATGGTCACAAGCGCTTCCCATTCCCAACAACTCACCAGTTAAAAGACAAACAGTTAAAGACAGATGAACAGCCTGTGACAGACAGACAGACAGAAAGACAGACTTCTAACCTTGATGTACTTGATGAACATCTGAAGCCAGAGCAAGACAGCAGCACGGAAGGTAGGAGAAATAAACAAGAAAATATGTTCAATCAAAAGAGCTGCAAGCATTTACTTAAAGTTGAGACACGATTATTAAAAATATATTGCTGACGGTTCCACGTAATGCCGATGGAGGTAATTCTAACAAGCTCTAAAGAAAAGAAGCAGACTGGCAGCAAGAGTAGGCCAGAAAGAAAAGAAAAAAGATGACATGTTCATACAGAATTTTGCGGGAAATCCTGAAATTAATTACGCAAATGTGTAAAGGAAAAAAAAAAGATCACTGGCAGTGAATGAGTTCAATCAAATTCCATTTTTACCAGGATACAAAAAACATCTAACCTTCAGCTCAAGCAAGCAGAGGAACTGTGACTGATACACAATGTGACGGCAATTAACACGAGTCACATTTCGCCATTCACTCACTCCCCAGATAAAGTTTCGCACAAATGTGGCAGTGTTAAATTACTGATAAGTCATAAGAGGGGGTCCCCTGAGCTTTAAACCATGATGTCAAATCATGCAGATAACCACTAAAAAAAACACACTCTTCATGACTCTTGTCCCCTTTCAGCAGGATTCCACTTTCACTGAGAACAGAAAAAAACCAAGCCAAGTACCTTGACATATTTAGCATAAAGTTGTTCATCCAGTGGAAAGCTCTGTATGATGCGCTCGTCACGGGCGTGAAAGGTCCCCAGCTTCACCCACTTGTTGGTGGGGTATCTACAAAAACACACACACACACAAGCCTTGAATTTCCACCAAACATAGTGTACATACATTGAGGCTGGCGCAAAATGCCAGACAGGTGGAGATATTTATGAACCAACTAAAATGAACTAATTTAAATGATGTCTACTAGTCTAAGAGAAGAACTGTTGCTTTCATGCAGGGCAGTTCTTTTTAAAATGAAGTGCTTGTGTGGCAAATGTTGGAGCTAGTGATTTGTACATGGTGTACCTGTCACTCAGTGAGACAAGGAAGTCTTTCGGTGTCGATGAGAAGAGTTCAAAATTGGCAATGTCCAGCTGTTTGACTTGAATGGGCTCACAGAGCTCGATCACAAACCTGCAGAGCAGTAGATTTGAAACACAAACTCCTACATACGCTAACACAATTGCATCGCTTTGTGGGACTTACCAGATTTTGTTGCTGCAGGGATTCAGCATATAAAGATCCATATTCTCCATGAGAATAGCTGACGTGCTCTAGACGGCAAATATTGAAATCAATTTAACACTCCAGAGGGTAATACGTATACGAGTAGAAAAAAAAAAAGAACTCACTAACCTTGGCCTCATTGTTTGCAGAGAGTATTTTAGCGCCACACTCCACTGAGGCGTAGTTGTTTTTGAAGTTTTTTTGCACTTTCTTCACAGGATTGACAACGCCGCTGGTGGCGGTGTGAAGATTTTGACCTGCATGCAAAAATAGGAGTTTGAGAGAAATGGCGACGACAGAAATTAGTTGTGAAGTGCAATAGAAGGTTCTCCTGGATCTACAGCATGGGTTCTGTCCGCTCTTACTTTTTTCCTTCTCCACCTCCATGACTTGTTTCTTCCACTCGTCAAAGGTTGGGATGTCATCTTTGCTGGGGACTGAAGGATCGGACTCCTTGCCAGCAAAATTCTCCCCCGCCTGTTGTGTACACAGTTTCATAAACACAAAAATATCTAACGTTTTTTTCTGGAAATAAAAATGCAAATCGTAAAAAAAAAAACGTTTTTTTCCTCATATATTAAATTACAATTTTGACAAGTCAAGATTAGCTAACAAAATCCCAAAAGGCTCAACCAATAGCAAACATCAACATAGAATAATACATCAGATAAACGAATAATGTAGATAAAATCTGTCACTCTGGCAGCCAATGAGTTGATTAGGAAAAAAACAAAAAACTAAACATTAAAGCCATTAAAAGAGCACTAATAGTGGTTAATCTGTTTCTTTAGTTTCAGTGTTCATTTAACAAAGTTGCTGTGTGATAAAAGTTGAGTCGGTTTTGTCAGTCTCATCAATAAACTGATAATTCTTGTTTTTGCCTTCAAATTTCCAACACAAATGACCTGATTCTGGTGCAAAGAGGCATTGTCCTGCTGCACTTTGCCGCTTCCCTCCTTCTCTTGCTCCTTCTGCTGCTCCTCCTTCTCCTTTTGTTCCTCCTCCTCCTGTACCTCATCCACGTTGGCCAAAGTGGACGAATCCCCCATTTCTAGACTGCAATCAGGGATCTTGCTTGATTTCTGGTCCTCTTTATTTTCCTCTCTGAATAAAAATGCAAGGAAAAACAAATGAGTGCTGAATACATCCATCTGAAACAATTAAATTAGCAGCCAGATGATTGAGCAAAATTAAATGGGGCTTAAAAGGGCCAGCGAATGACATTGCCGAACAGCCGACTGACCTTATGTCGTCATTGCCTGTGATTATTGTGTCCCATTAGGGGACGTGAGGGGGAAACTTACCTGAGGAGGGGGCTGCCAAAAAAGGAGTTTTCACAGGTTGCCAGTTTGGGGGGGTCGAGCCCACACTGCGAGTCAGGGCACTCGGCAAAGACAAAGATGTCTGCTGGGGGCTCGTCTCCTGCACTGGCAACCCGCATTGCACTACGGGAAAGAAAGGACATGGCGTTTACCACATCTCCTTACAATGGGGATGGAAGGAGACAGGAAAATAGATGTGCAAAAAGGATGGGCCGCCGAGGAGGGGCTCCAAATGATGGCTTTCATCCTTTTAGCGGGTCCCATACATAAGAAAGATGGAGGGGGGTCCATTCTCAATTCCTTTTAGTATGACCATTCATGTCTGAGAGGGTGCAGTCATTTTCATTGTAGAGATTAGGGCTGGGAACCTCTGGATACCTCAAAATACGATATACGATACATGGCTCATGATAACGATCCACTCCCGATATGGAATTGTGAAATAATTTGACAACCAGACAAGAATCTCTGTTCGTACTTCTGCTGTGAGGTGAAAAAAAAATCCATTTGTAGTAGAAGGGTGGAAGCCTATTGACTTTCGTTCATTGGCTGTCATCCCTTATACTTCAAACATATCTGATTTTATGGCTGTCAGTTTATAATTTGAAAAATGGAGCATTTCCTTGTGTGACCAGTTTGCACCTAATCATCATACAGAATAAGAAAATGTACATAAAATGACTCTTACTCCGAAGAAGACGTCCCATCGCTCTTTGAGGTAGGTGTGTCGTCCACTTCATGTTCAGGTACAGATGGATCCAAATCGGTTGGGAGTTGATTTTCGGCAGCCTCCTCGACAAGCAGTTCCACGGTATTGTCGTTTTCATGGTCCTGTTCTGGGCTCAAATCCGAGACTAAGGCTTCCTGTTCACCAGGCTGGTCTGGGAGCTGCGAGTCAGTCTGTAGCTCTGACTCGATCTCAGGTTCCGATGAGAGTTCATCCTCGGAAGCAGCAGGTGGTAGATCAGACTTTTGGTCTGAATTTGTTACATCTTCTTCAACTGTTTGTGGATTTAACGTCTGTATACAGAGGGAGAAAAGAATATTTACTGCTGTTTTAGTTTGAAAGACTTTCCATGACTCAAGTAATTAAACTGGACCTCTTCTTGGTGTACATTATCTGCTGCTCTCTCAGCCTCTAGTCCAACATCATAGGAGGTCTGTATCGTTTGTTCTTCCGCCTCCTAAAATATAAAAATGACAATCAAATCAACCAATTTTTGGCCAACCCACTGGTCATGTGTATTATTAAAAAGGAATAATGTTTTATTTTAACAATCTTTGAGAAAGGATTTGCGTGTTATGACGGTTAAACCCATTGTGGTCACTTTGACCCAAGTGCATGTTGAGAAGAAAAAATAAAATGTTAAATATTGCAAAATTTTGCTTCAATAAAGAATCAAATTTGTTATTGTATGATAATGCCAACTTAAGAGCACACTAGAAATACAGTCCAATAGTTGATAAACATCAAAGTGTCAGTCAGCAATGTTACTTCAATCCATAATACTATTTTCATATCATATAAAATGTATTTAAAAGCAAAAATGCAAAGAAAATAGACTGAAGAACTGTAAATAATAAGACTTATATACCACAGAGTTTCCCTTGGCATTTGTTCAAAACCCAGACATTCTAGTATTTCGAAGGCCAGCCGCATTGAAGAGGATTCTTATTAGAATACGAGAAATTCCTGTGGTTCGGGTTTGTGTGCATGATGTGTCAAGTGACATGGCCTTGTCATCCCCGTTGCCAACATACTGATTTGTCTTGTTAAGACTTCATATTCACACAAAACTCCCAGTGTGCACAAAAAAAAGATTGCTAAATTTGAGCAAAGTGATTTGTCAAGATGGAGGTTAGCAGTTGCGTGTTTACTTCAATTAGAGATACAGCTCAATGAAGACCAGTTGACAAAAATGTCTCCCATCTAAACATTTACAATGAATGATAATAAACAAACAAGTAACACAGCTGTTTTCCCGAGTAGGTATCCTACTATCAGACCTTCTTGCACAAGGCGTGTTGCCCTGAACTTTAAACCCAAGATGCTGGATCTAAACTACTTAATATTGCTACTCCCTGTAAAATGACTCAACTGGCGAAAAGGACCTTGACAACGTGGAACCAGGCTTCTATCTATGAACCACGTATCATCAATTTGATACTTTAGTGATAATCAGACAGCTATGCTAAATACGTTTTCTGGAAAAAAAAGAAGAAAAAAAAAGGAATGCCTTTCTTGGAAGTACATTTACGGGCATCCAAAACCCGGACTAATGCCGGATCTTCCTACGTCTTTTACCAGGTCAATAAGCGCTTGACATCACCATCTGGGTGTGTGTACACTTGCCAGTCTAATGCTGCTGCTAAGCAAGACACCAGATTGACGCAGTAGTGTTCATGTTAAGTTAATCGATGGCTGCCACATCTATTTTTCCAAGCAAAACACACCAAAAAAAAAACAGGAACAGACCTGGAGTTGCATGGAGACCTGCTCCTGCGTATGCTCATTAGGCTGGTTGTTGTCGTCTTTGTCAGCAGCAGGCTGACCTGGATCAGACAAGCTGTGCTCTGAACAATTGGCATGATGATTGGGGCACCTGAAAAACACAAATTCGACTATTAAAGAAACATTTTTTTTTTTGGGTTAGTGATCATCTTTGTAATTAATTAAACTATAACATTGCAAAGGTCTCTTTTAGCTTAAAAAATTGACAAAAAATGTGCATACTTTTCTATGCATTAAACCAGTAAAAATCATAAACTTACAGAAATAGTCAAATCTTGTAGGGAAACAATGCAGTTATAGTACAAATAAAGTGCAATTAACAAGAAACAAAGTACATATTAATTCTTTCAAAAAAAATGTGAGTAGTTGTAGGTACATAAAACTTCCAAACAAAATTAGCTGTGTTAACCAAGTTATGCTATAATTTGAAAAACATTTTTTACTCAGTCACGAGTCATAAGTAGACAAGAAATATATTCAATGAGAAACTGAAAAACTGCCTTTAAACACATGCCAAAAGTTACTGAGTTAGTGAGAAAGTACACACCATGTCAATTCACGAATCTATACAGTACATGAGTAAATAGAAAGCATGAGATAATATAAGCTGCAGGCTAAGTTTAGGAGATCTGCTTTTAAGTATCTGGTGTTGCATGAATGTTTCCAATGCCCTTCTGCTCTGTGGTCAACCACGCCAAGAATTGTGAATGGCCTACAGCATTTCAAGCTCCATGACATATAGCTTATATAGAAAGACGTGGTTGGGCAATAGAAATTTGGACAAAAAGAAGACCTGGAGGTTGGTGCTTATTTTGCAAAGTAAATCAGATTCTGTGTCTTACTCATCAAACTGGTTTCAAAGCATTAGTCACCTATTAGGCAATTAAAATGTTATAATTCATGACACCCAAATGACAATTATTCACAACATCCCATTTATCACAAACTGATGCTCATAAATTCCCTAAATAGGCCATCCATCACTCAAATAAGCACGTGAAAAATACCCAACTTTCTTCCATGGTGTAACACCACTATTTCAGCAAACATCCAGAGTAAACAATCCTGTACAAACGTTCACAATGACAAGCACAAAGACCTCTTGGCTACTGTAAAATGGCTCAATGCCAAGCCCTTAGGCGTCCCTCCTAAAACACATATTTACAAAGAGTTTAAAAAGGTACTGCGGTTGCCGTCATTTTGAATCCCAAAGAGGAAAAGACAAGATTAGAGCGTTCCTTCTGAATGAAAAGAAAACAGATGAAAAGGCCGGCCGGGGGTGCAGTGTGACCTACTTTTGGCCAACAACTGTTACGCAATAGCGAGAGCAGCAAAGAACGTTTGACAAAAGGATAGAAGGCGTATGGTTACTACAGATTATAAATGTTTAAGGGCACAATTATTTACTATATAGTACAACACAAGTAAGGAAGCTCCTTGAGCAAGACTAACAATTTGGCAACTGCATATAATCTCATCTGTTTGAGTCCAGGTTACTCCTCTGCTACTTCAAACAATCAGTCATTTTAAATGTACTCTGTGGGAGTTTCTGAGATATTTAAATTCAACATGAAACACTCTCACCAAGACTCAATTATGTCCAAATGGAACAAGTCAAAATTTTTAAACCAAGTTAAAGTGAGCTAGCCAGACTATTGAGCATGTGGGTCACACAACTCTGTGTTGGATCACTGCACTATGGATGTTTTTTTTCTGGGTAGTACTACTATGGCTTCCATCCACTTTGTTTCACACAGCTATTTCTGATAATAACACGCCCACGCAGACAACAGATTTGACATCAATGGCACTTAAACATTATTCACCACTAATAATCCAAATCAAAATGGATTAGACATCTATCGCCAACAACACGTTCAAGAGTCGCAGTTCTTTATTCAGTTCATAGCCGTTTGTGCCTTTAATTCCTGTTGGTTTTGGAAATCAGCAGGTAAGCCCATTAAAACGTCAGTCCAGTAAGAGTTAACTGTGAGGCGGTAAGAAAACAACAACAGGCTGGAGTTGGTTAAATCTGCTGGGTCAAATAATGCAGACAGCTGCATGGCACACTATCGGTTCTTGATCCCTTCGAGGTCTGGATGTTGGAGAGGTGATTACAAGTGTTCCTAGGTGTCGAGCATGACTGCACACGTGAGCTTATTTCACGTCAAATAAACCTTGGGCCGCTGCCATTCCTGTATGAAATGTTTAACGACTGACATGCATTCCAGGGCAGTCCGATAATGCTGACTCAGGGCAAGCTTTGCCCCCGAGTATCAAGGGGGGGTTGGGAAGGATGTGGGCCGAGTCAGAAGATGACGCTGCCACCGCTACTGTAGTTTGGAATGGAATGCGAGCCAAGCTGCTTGGTGACATGGAAGAGCTATCCCTCCTCTCCCCTGGACCCCCGGCCTCTCGCCTTGATGTCAGATCAGCTGCTCAATAAATTTGCTCGCACACTGCTGTTGCGGAACAAAACCGCCAGTTTGTAATGAATGCTAAATAGTCACGTGTCACGGTTCTAAACCTGTGGCAACATGAAAACGGTGGAGATATTAGGGATTAGTTAACTGCTTTGAGGGACAGAAAGCTTTTATTGTCTATATATATATTTTTTTTTATCTAGATCTACAATGTCCTCTGTGTCTGTATTGCTATTGCAAACAAGGACATTTCCCAAATATGGGATGAAATAAAGTTAATAAATAAATAAAAATGTTTTTTAATAAACTGTCGCTTCATTTTCGGGATGTGTAGTCAAGAAAAATGTCAATAAAAGCCAGAATTTCCAGGAAGTGAATGTGCAACATTTTATTACTGCCAGAACTATTCCAGGCAATGAAATGTAAGGCAGATTGCCTGCCTTACTTCCTGACATCATTAATATTCTATCATGTTGTACTCAAGTGCATTAGTGTTTATGTTTGTAAATGACGTAAAAAAATGGGTGCAATCTTAAGTAGGGGGATTTTCTTGTGTTTAAATATTTTCTCCATAAACAGGTGTAGGAAATGTGTGATTTAAAGACTTAAATACTTTGAGCAACCATCTCTCACATGTAGGCAATTTTTACTAGCTCTCGCCTTTACCTTTAAGTGCAGCCACTAATAATAACAATAGAGATAGGACAATATTTCATCATAATATCAAAATGATCTAGTCAAGTGATGTGCACATGGCCCCGTATCATTCAGATTTTGCTAGGCACTAAACCTGTGAGCCCTCCAAATTGACAAAGAACTTTATATAGGACTGTGCCAGGGCCGTGACGCTTGCAAAATAAGTACACTGACTGGAGTCTTTCTCCTAGTGTGCAAACAGGAACGTACAAACACCTCTCCCTATGTGTCACCATACTGTAGTGGACTGACAAGTTCACTGAGATTATTGACACAGGCCAGTTTGAAAACGTCAAAATACGCAAACAAGGCTAGGGAGAATGTAAATTTGCAAATCTCCGTGGCGGTCATGTGTTTTAATGTCGTATGATAGGATGGGCCATTTTGCTTGAGGAGGGGTGTGGTAGCGTATTCGTGGTCTCGGCTAAAAGGGGGTGGGGGAATTCATTAATATGTCAGAGCTGTACATCGTGTACCCATTGCACTAGAGGTGGTAAAACATTGGCGGCATGTTCTTAAGTAAACAATGGTCAGCTAATTAGCATGGGGATTCCGTGTGAAAATTAGCTTGATACTTTGAATAATGGAATTTTCAACATTTAAGTGTGGCCCACGAAAGAATATCATTTGCATCGACTTTGTTTCTCACTAAAGTAGCAAAATATTATATTGTTTTTGACTGTTTGAAACGTTAAATGTCAGCATTTTATGTAAAAGTGTCCCTTTTAAAAAAATGATAGTGAAACTAGTGTCTTGCACTGTATTGATACCAGATCTCAAATTTGTACTGAGACTTTTAATTAATGCAGATTTCAATCATTTCCAAAAAGTATCTATTTTTTTTGTTGACAGGTTTTTCTGAACTGCTAAAACATTTTATTAGTAATTTAGATAACATGATTTAACATTTTAATTTACTTTGCGAGTCCTTTTTAAATCAATTTGTTCTACTTGCAACCCTAAAACATCAAGTTGGGGTAAGACAAACAATTGTGTGGCATAACTAACCCTAACTACAATGTGGCCATGACAGATGAGATTGACACAACTTTTCTTTAAAGATCACGTGAAACATGGGGCAGCTTGCCTATAGGTCTTCCTGTTAAAAAAAAAGGCCATGCAAGCTTGAGAACACAATGTTCTCATGCACTACTATGGACAGGCCTCCTTTGTGATAATGACCCTCAGCTGGGGGTGTGGAAAGACGCCCAAAAAACTTGATGCAAACAAGACGGATAAAGGAGGCAGGGAAATCGGTGCCAGGAGAGCAAGGTAAATAGTCAAGAGTGAGAAAGGGGGAGGGGAAGCACAGCATGTTCTGGAAAGTGAAGCAATCACAGACGTGGGGGGTTATTTTCTCAAAATTTCCCTTGAATTGGACTATGTTGTGTAAAAACAGGCGTCACCAAGTTGCCTGGAAAGCTCATAGTATTGTCAAAGTTAGCCTGATCACAGATAACGGGCATACTTTGACAAACAGTAAAAAAAAAAGCTTGTTCATGCCTGAGGAGTTATGTGATGTTCTATGAGCTTGGTGGCACACATTAAAAAAAACAAGCTATGCAAAGAACCAGAAGCCAAGTACTGCAAAGTTTGTTTTTTCTCTATCGGTTGTCTACAGAGCTTAGTGATCTCCATGGCCAGTGGGCAGGAACAATCGAGTGCCAGTCTGGCTCAGACTCCATGCAATGCATACAGAACTGGATCTGGCCAGTTTGTCATCTAGAAACAAATCCAATGTGAAGGCAAAACTGTAATTGACAATTTCAAATTCATTTTAATTTTCAGGTTAAAGCTACTTTTCCAAGTATTATCCAAATACATTGAAGATGTGCAGTGCAGCTTCAAGACATTGGCAAAGTCCTCCTTATTTCTCATATATTAACGTGAATATCTTAGTAACGATGCCTCTTACATTTTATAAAAACATCTTCAGTGATCTTTGTTTTGACGAACATTACGTTGAAAGTTACTAGTCACAAAATGGGAAAACAAACATGTTAACATGTTAAGAGTACTTCCATTTGTTTTCTGGGGCCCAGCACCAATACCCTTACGCGAAGCCACATACAGTTGGTCTGCCATTTTATCACAATCCTATCACTCCAGATACTGTACAGAACCTTATGAAAGGCCCCACCATTAAACATGCGCAAAAACCACCACATTTGATGCCAACATTCTCCAATATCGATGCAATGAGAGCCTACTGGCATTGAGCCATAACACGTCCGTACCATATGGGTGTGCGTCCACATGTTTATGACCACCACAATGTGACTTGTCGAGTGTAAGAGGAGAAGAGGCCGAGGGGTTATGCAATAGCATGCACATGCCGACAAACCAAATTCATCCTGCAAGCCAACATCTTTTATTCGGCCGAATATTAGCTTGAGGTTCCTGAAGGCTGGCTTTGTTACTGTTGAATCCCCCTCCCACACCTCAGTATGCCATGCACAACAAGGACAGATAGCACTCAGAGTCTTTTCTTCTCTGTCATAGCCATTCACTTGGAGTGTCTAATTAAAAAGGTGTCGCTAAGGGTTTCCTTGACAAGCCAAAAGTGTTTGCGCTACGCTTTGTGAGACTTTGACGGACGGCAGGTTTGTCAAAAGTATTAATAATACGAGTCATAAAAATTCTTAAGAGGCCAGGAGTCGTTTTAAAAATGTGGCACTTACATGACAAGTCCTGTTAACACGAAAGTTGAGAAAGGCATTCACTTTTAGGACCAAAGATCGGAAAAAAATCGAAGAAAATGTTGGCGTTTCAGTTTGGGTGGGTTGAAGGAGTTTGATAAAGTGCCAATATATAGACTGGGGAACAACCAACTACGCATAAAGAGGCTAACGATTGACTGTATTCGTCACACGGTCATGGTTGACACGGTATCTCGTCGAGCAAAACGTCACATTGTGTATAATCTCTCACTAGTCAATTAGCTGCAGCTTTATCACTAAGCGAGTGATAGTACTGTTGCATCATGTTTTTGACACGGACACAAAATCAATGTAAATTTATGATTACGGAGGCTGTCAACGGCTGTTGTTTCCAATTGATTTATCACTGTAATTTGAAAATGATTAAAATACATTGGATTCTTCTGCAAGTATAAAAGACCTACCTGGGAATAAATATTCTGTAAGGATAGAGCTGACATCACCTTACATCTTCTGGGTCACAGTTAAGAGTGGGGGGCCACAAACAGCAAGGTTAATCATTATGAATGCGATATACGTGTCACTACATGCTCATTACGAATCATGTGGAGAAAATTAAACATGCAAGCAGGAAAGAAGGACTAGTTGGTTATTTTGGACTGAACTCTTAAAATCTGGGCACTTTTGCACATAGGCAGCCCCAAAGTAATCTCAGCTAATTAAGAGTTGAATAAACCTAAAACGGAGTGTTAACGTCTGTGACCAACAGATATTAAAGTTAATTTAATACTGTCCAAATTATTGGAATGTAAGTGAAAAGTGTCAGCCTTCATTCATATATTTGTCTTTAATGCAGTTTAATCTGGTAATTTGTGAATGCTCAAAATAGTCTTTTTAAAGAGTCCAACATCGTTGGATTTTTTTATGAGAAACAGCACCACTCAAATTCACAGAAGCATCAATTTCAATAAAATATTATTACATTAGAGTCATCAAAAGCTTTTTTCAGTCTTCCTGGAAATGTTTTCTCCCTCACTGATCAGACCTTTAGTTTTCCTGAACAACAATTTCAAATGTAAATGTCTTAAATTGTCGTAAATAAATGCGTCATCTATCATCTTAGTGCAAAAACTGCATAGCAGCAAAGTGAAGTAAAAGTAAGTCATTGCGTTCTGCTGCAATGAGGAAACAATTCTATCAGTAAAATCACCTAGAAATTAACCATGTGAACAATAGAGCAGAATCCAAGGTGGCAATGAACATGTTAGATTTGTTGCATGAAGATTTTTTCAGACTACCATTAGTATGTCAGCAAAATAAAAAAAACAAAATCAATCAGTTAAAGCCACAAAAAGATGCTGACGCATTGACAGCCAATGATATTGCAAGTTGGCAGCCAAATCCAAATGGATTGGTCCTCTGTCAATGGCAGGCAACGAGTTAAGGTTTCCAATTAACAACAAAGCCACGTAGTCAACATGACGCTCCTAAGAGTCAACGTTTAAATTCATCTTGTGAATTATTGATCAGTGACCTTTGGCCCCTTAAAAAAAGGAGCAACATCAGGGATTTGATTCTATGGATGATGATAATAAGAGTTGGATTGGGCATCAGTTTTCAAAGCCATGTCTAGATAGTGACACCATCACGGTTGTTTTCACGTTGAATATTAACATTTTGATTAGAAAGTAAAGAGTATGTTCAATAAAAGAATGACTTTGGAAGTATTTGCTCTTTGCACTTGGGTGTTGTGGTTGAATGAACATGGATGGGGTTTCTCTGCACAGTACATATTGGGTAATTAGTCAAACCAATTAACCTAACACAAATGCTTTACTGTACACCTGTTAAATTGTTATAAATCCAGTTAACAATGGTCATTACACTTCATTTTACCATACCACCCATATTTAAAGACAAAATGTCTATTTATATCTAAATAATGTTCCTTAAGGACCACCATACAAGTGACATCAAGTAGTGAAAACGAAGGTTTCTGAGCCAACTGATTAAAAAGAAAATAAAAACCCCACTTATTCCAATTCTAACACTAAACACAAACAGTAAGAATTACGATCGTAAATATTTATAATTAATTATTGAATTCGTCAACATTATCCGCCAACACTGGTGACAGATGGATCACGATCAAAGATACACGAAGGCAAAGACGTGCTGTTTCCCCGATGCAAAAACAAATCGCCAGCTAAATTGATGTGAACATCGAGCTATTTATTCCCAATTCCTGAATTTTGACAAAATCACGTGACATTGAAGTGTTTCTTACCAGCATAAGAGAGCTACAATGAGGCACACGATCAGAATACGCAGCCTCTTCATTATCTTCCCACTGGGAGCAACATCCTCGCTCTTTGGAGCTTCTTTCGAATCTATCACATAAATAAAAGAGAAAATATTAATCTCAGTCTTCCTTTTTGTCAAAAGTTTCAAAATGACTTCGCAACAGTCGACTTGCAGGCCGGTGATAATCTTTAAAGAGTGCTAATTTCCATTGTGCGTTTCAGGCTGCTGTTGACGGCTAGCCTGGAAATGTAGCCCCTCCCATATCGGGAAAGGTGGCCAATGACAAGGCAGATACAGAATTGGCAGCCAACCAGTGAAGACTCTTCAACAACTGTGCGGAAATAGCACTGTCCACCAGAATGAGTTGGACACTTTTAAACACGACGCGTCATCGTTTACCTTGATAATAAATTGATTAGATGCATGTTGTAATAGAGGTGCAACGTCGCACTTGGAAATCATGCTTTTTGGTCCACATTTATTTAAGTGTTTTCTGGAAGATAAATAAGCCTGCTCGATACGTCATTTATGCCCCCAGCTGTGTGTGAACATTGCGTACTTTTAGGATTTTTGTGTGTTCATGTTATCATTGATAACAAAACGTTAAGCAACTTGCATTAAAGTCCAATTGTATAATTATTTTTATATAATTTCCATGATTGCTTCTAATAGGTGTCTGAAATATAAACTATATCATTTTACAACCTGTAAATTGAATTGGAAAAAAATAATCAATCAAAACCGGAATTTTACCAGAAAAGACTGTTATCCTTTTCTGTTCAAAACATTTGAAAACAGTACCGTTAAAAAATATTAATGAATGTGCTATAGCCGAATTCAGATGTTTTGCCACATTAAACACGATAGACAATGATTTATTTAAAATCCTAAATGCTTTCAGTAATTGAAATGCCCAAATTACGAAAATATATGACGTATTGAGAATTTCTTTGGCAATATTTTTGCTCTAAGCATGTTTTGCTCGATGCTGAATTTAAAGAAAAACATACTATATTGACTAAAAGGCACGAATGACAAAAAGAGAAAACCTTTGCATTGTCGCCCCCTAGCGTTAATTTCTGTATCGCGTTTTTAATTATAAAGCGTGGGTGGTTGTGCTTCTAGTTATAATAATTTAAAAAATAAAGATCAGCAACAACGCGTCTTTAAATCGATTGCAAAAACTATTATGGAAACATACAAACATTAATGCTTTTTTAAATAAAATAATATGTGATCAGGCGGGGTCCTTAGATGTCGCGTGTTTCCCGGACTCAAGTCTAGCAAGTTTTTCCCAGTTAACCCAAACATAGGAGACTCCATCACTAGCTTTACTGGTCGCATTACTTTATCGACAATGGCCACGGTGAGGTCGTTCACATGTGTATTGTCGGTATTACTTGTCGCTCTTTCCGAGAGGTTTTCGGTGCTGGCCGTCTTCTCACAGTCTTTGGACAGCGACTTTACGTTCACTCTGCCTGGCGGTCACAAGGAATGTTTCTACCAGACGATGAAGAAAGGCGCCTCACTGGAAATAGAATATCAGGTGGAGACCACTCTAGTCAAATGTATTGTATTAGTGAAATTCATATTTTGCCTGTCTTAGCATATGGTACGTGATCTGGACAATGTCATAACGAAGTTGTGATGCATGTTCTCCACTTGCTTATTTATTGGAGATGAAGTGACATACTATATTTGGAAAAAAAATATTTGGATAGAAGACAAAAGAAGAAATGGAAAGGGTAAAAAGAAGTGTAACCACTTCAAAATAAAAAAAAAAGTGTTATGTATGATTTATTGGGCTTTTATTTCTAATTTGCCAATCAACCCTTTCCAATATTGAATCATGATATTCCTGGACATTTCTGAAATAGATCACCAATATGTTTAAAACTTCTTTTTGTTCATACTCAGTTTCAAATACTATTTTTTTTATTTGTGTTATCAAGAACTAGGGAATAATCAGACAAATATACTGCCTATTTGTTACCTATTATTCCCATGACCTGCCAAAGCACTTAAGGAACCAGGAAGGAAAACATGACAGGAGATAATAAACGTTGTATGTAATAATATCTTTGTACTGTATGTTAACACAGGTCTTAGATGGCGCGGGTTTGGACGTAAATTTTGACATTTCCTCTCCGACTGGGGAGCTGCTGTACATCGACCATCAGAGGTCGGACGGAATGCACACGTGAGTTAAACATCACGTCATCATCGCCGGAAAAGGTGTTGTTTTGTAAAAAGTCAAATATTCCTACTTTAGCGTCGAGACGGAGGACGGCGACTACGCCTTCTGTTTCAACAGCGACTCGGAGAAGCTTGTCTTCTTCGAGCTCATCCTGGACAACATGGACGCCGATGAGGATCCTGACGATTGGAAGGAGTACATTCACGGGGCGGACATGTTGGACATGAAATTGGAGGATATAATGGTGAGACGGCATAAACAACTACAAAATAATCTGTCTTAATGTTTCTCTTCATTTTTATGAGTTGGATATTGATTGACAGGATGGCAATAGTATTAAAGGGAACTTTGTCCAGTGGCGTATTTGCCAAATTGGGTGCAAAGTGACCTAGCAGACTAAACGGGAAGTATTCCAAGCCAGTTTTGTGAACTCTCCCCTATCAGTTTCTAAGAATCCAGGCCAATTGTTTTGCGACAGCGTGCTCCGTCCTGGTGAATTGTGTCAAAGGGCGCGCAGGCGTCACTTTATGAGGGGAAGTGCATCTTCTATTTTTTTTCCTCCATCTCAGTGACTGCAATTGAAAGTGTTAGGAGTCCAATTTATTTTGACTGGGAGGGCTACAAATAATGATTTGGATAGCGGATGGTTATTTCTGAGATAAACATACATAATTAATGTATATTATTAATTTGATTCATCGTTGCAGCTGCAATTCAATTTCAAATGGACCCAATGAATGTATACATTATTTTTGGCTCTAAAAATGATTCATGTTTACCTGTTCGGCATCAACTCGACTTCATTTCCAGGAAACCATCAGAAGCGTGAAGTCACGACTGGGCAAGAGCGTGCACATCCAGACGGCGTTGCGCGCCTTCGAGGCCCGAGACCGCAACCTGCAAGAGAGCAACTTTAATAGGGTCAACTTTTGGTCCATGGTCAATCTGGCCGTGATGGTGGTGGTGTCATGCGTGCAGGTTTACGTGGTGCGCTCACTCTTCTAGGACAAAAGGGAAATTACAAACTGGAAGGGGGAGCAACTTCTATTTTTTTAGGGGATTTTTCAAAAAAATCCATCATTGAGCCTCGTATTTAATTCTGTTTTTTCAGTCCACTGGATATTGAAGTTTTCTTGCCTGGGTCAACATCATTGCTGCGTTTTTAATACTGAATGGATGTGCTTTTTTTGTCAACATTTTGCGTAGAACTCCATGTTTTATTAAACAGACAGACAACAATTATCATGTGCATCTCAGCCTGAAGAATATTTTTTCATTTAAAAGAAATCAAATATATTTTTCTGATGTTACAGTGGAGGAACACATGAGTAAAAGCCACTATTTCAAAAAATATTTTCAGTTATTTTTATATATAACCAGTCATTTTGGGGGGCAAAACACCACAAGTTTGAAGAAATATTTCATTCACATACTTAGAAACTTTCAACAAACTTTCACAAGAAAGTATTAATTAAAATTGTGTTGTCTGTGCCTTTAGGTACCAAATGTACACCTGCCCACATACTGTTTATTACTATATTCGCACATACTTGTCTTTTTTTGTGATTTTGGTATGGATATCTACCACTTTGCGAATTGACTGTTACAATTATAAGTTATGTATGGAGTTTACTGAGCAAGACTTGACTCAAGTTGTATCTAAAGTGGAGATATTTACTTGTAAATGTGTAAATTAATAAATAATTTTGACTTGTATATACTTTGTATTCGTTTCCACATTCTAACGCTTGGAGACACCGCTCACCCTGAATAAGCATAGATATCATTTATACAATGTATAGATGTAAAATTGAGTTGCCAGCGTAGTAACTTCCATCTTGCGGCAGAAACCTGAATGGCTCTGCGGCAAGCTGGTCATAAGATGACGCCCAATTTCGTTGGCTCACAAAGCCCATCACACATCTAGCCTCAAATGTACATACTATATTCATGCAAACCAGCGCACTTCAAGTTCCGGGTCTCTGTCATGCGTCTGTGGTAACATCCGACGAAGAGCTATACGTTTTCAGGTAAACAGGATAAATCTATCGATAAAAGTTTGTTAACAAATCAGTAACTTTACATTTAATGACCAAATATTTAGAGACATCTTCTTCAAGTGTTGTCAAATACCGAAATTGCTGGTGGCAATTTGAATCAGGGAGGCGCGTTGACGAGACGCGTCTAGGTGCAGTGCAACCAATATTAACCTAAGTTAGCAATGTTTAGATTTCTGTAACGTTTTCTGAACATCTGCATGAAAGGGGGAATTCTTTTAAATCAAGTACAGACTGTCCTCAAATGATGACAATGGGTTAAACTGGTGTCATATTATTTTTTCTATGTATTTCGATTTGACACCTAAATCTGATTGCGATTTTTAACTGCTCCCGTCGTCATATTTTTTCCATGTATTTCCGTGTTTTATGTTAATCTATTTGTTTTCCAATACAGTTGTTCATAGAGAGCTCATCACAGATTAGGATTATTATACATGGTGGACTAATCGCCAGCCATTCATATGTGCGCAAAAAGCAATGTATACCTTGTATTGGTCGTTATTCCTTGACAGCATCTCCTTTGTTCCCAATGAAGTACTGCATCTTAATTTTCCGTGTCCAGGGGGGATGGGGCCCGACGACGGCCCCTGTGCGGCCGTGCCCTGGAGGAAAGTACTGTGGGAGCGTCAGTCGTATCCAGACAACTACGTGGACCACCGCTTCTTGGGGGAGTTGCGGAGGAATGAGGGCATCCGCCAGTACCGCTACTGGGCCGTGGTGAGAGAAGCTGTCCTGGTAGGACAGCAGCTTTCCTGCGTGGCCATCTTTGTCACTCTCTGGCTCTACATGGAGGAGGTAAAGCATCTGGCAAGATTTATCTTCTGGTCAGTCTGTTTATTTATTTTTTTAAATCCATGTGCTTTCCTCTTAGGGCCTTCTTTCCCCAGACACCCTCCTGGTTATCAGCCTCGCGACCTCATTGCTGGGCTACGGACTGTACCAAGCCCTGGGGGCGTGGGCAGAGCCCGTTGCCCCGGCTGGAACTCATCTGGCCGATTTACAGAGCGCCATCATCTTCCTCTCCTTCATTTTCGGCTTCTCGCCCGTCTTAAAGACGCTGACCGAGTCGGTGAGCACGGACACAGTGTACGCCATGTCAGCCCTCATGCTCCTGGCTCATTTGGTCTCCTTCCCGTACGGCCATCCGTCGCCCCCAGGTAGCCTGTCTCTGAACGTGGCCCTGTTTGCGTCCGTGTGTCTGGCGTCCCGCCTCCCGGGCGCCATGCATACGTTCACGATGCTCAGCTGCGCTCTGATGATCTTCGCGCTATGGCCATGCCTGCTGAGGCGGGTGAAGGACAGAGCCCCGTGCCACTTCGTGGTGGTGTGCGTGGGGGTGTGCGCGGCAGGGGTGGGCGGCCTGGCGTCGCGCTGGCCCGGAGGGGCGGTCCTTCTTGCACTGGCCTTGATCTCTGTGATGCTACTTTGCCCTTGGCTGCTGGTTCAGCTACAGAGGCATAAAGACAATATCCACGGGCCTTGGGATGAGGCGGAGATTCAGGAGGACCTTAGTCGCTTCCTCCATTGAAGGATGGAGCGTAGATTTCAGATGGCCACAAACTGGAACACTTTACAAGGATAAACTCTTGGAATACCTGTTTTAGAATTAAGGAACTGGAAGAAACTTTTAGAAAGTGCACCATCTTTATAACAGTGTTCATTCTGATCAATTCTGTTGTATTTTTAACAGTGTGCAATATATTTGCTTAACATGTTATGGGATTCAGCTACAATTCGAATGTTGTCATTGGAAAGGGGGATGCTCAATCTGGGATGCTCTTAATGGATTGGATAATAATACAGTACTGGCTGGCATTGATAAAATCTATGTACGCATTAAGAGGAGAGACTTCAAGGAAATAGTTTTTAGAATTTGGTGTTATCCACTATTACAAATCAAAGGTCTCTTTTTTTCCAATTTATAAACAAGGTGTTGTATTTCTCTTTTAAGGTTACTGTGTTAACAAAGTCCACTACATTATTTTTTTCCCTTTCATTTGCTGTTAAAACCTTATTAATTTTTTTTAAAATTCCACTTACAAAAAAATCTTAACAATTACATTCTGTAAAGATCAAGTTCCCCCAGTCTCTAGTTTAGAACTACAATGGAAGAAAAAGTGTCTTCACTCATGCGACTAAGTTTCTTGACCTCTAGAGAGCAGCACACTCCTTCCAAAACAAGCTTAGTTATTGCAACACTTGCTATTTATCATTCGGTGTCTTTATATTTATGGTCTTTAAGTCTTTTTATACAAATATTTTCTGCAATTATAAACTTGAGGAACACTATGGGTAGAAATGTGCAATGTTGCCACTGTAACACCCCTAATGAAGTGTTCTAAAGATAATAAAGAGAATAAAACTAAGAATTTTGTCATTAAAATAATTAATAATAGTTACCTACCTACTACGATGAGGTCCACTCTGTTAGACAAACATGCATGCCGATGTCAATCAGAAAATCCAAATTGAAGAGGAGTGTTACTGAAAAATAAAACAGCTCTTTATTAAAAGAAAAAAGCATATAAAATTGTGGGATTTTTCCCTCTGCTGTTCATAAAATAGTTCTTAATTACACAATATAAAGGCACTTGAGGATACGTTTGCAGCCAAGATCATTTACGGTATGCACAAACTGGAGGAAGTGTGTGACAGACAGCGATGGAGGTATGTATAGTACTCGGGCCGGGTCACATGACACATCTCTGGATAGTGGTCCATGGGTGGGTGATTCTTCCTATTTGGAGATAGGAGCTGGAGGAGCAGGCCTCCTGAAGGGATAGAATTAAAAGAGAAAAAGTCAAGCATAGTAAAATTATTGTTTGTTGGACTAAATTCACATTCTTAACTAATTGACGGCAATAGATGTCTGCTCCATTTTGAATAAGAGAGGCAGAGAGTACATTCAAATTTTTTGGCTTAGCATATTCATGCCTTTGGGGAGGAAATGGATTTTAGTATAGGGAATTTCAGTCAGGTCATAATTCCAATGCGTAATGAAGCAGCAAGCTGAGTTATTGATGACAAGGAGGAGGAGGTCAGGAGAAGTGATTGCTCATTCTTTGAAAGGAATTCTTTTGCAATCCCCATTCTTCACTATGTTTTTCAATAGCATGTTTTTTTGTAAAATGACTTCTATTTGCTCACTCTAGGTTGGTTTCCACACAACTTGACCTGAATTGAACTCAACTCTCAGTTTATTTTCTAGGTTTCTGTGTTTACTTGAGTACTGTTTTCAGTCTTAATACTGAATATTGATTAATTCAGTTCATGATGGTGTATGTTTGGTTGGAATTTGTTTACCACTATCTTTAAAAATTAAAAATGTCAATGTTTCCCATTAAATGTTAATGTTCATGAAAAAAAATCGAGATCAGCAGTTTATGCTTTTTGAAAAATTGGTAACCGGGCAGAAAATTGTGATTGGTGCACCACTATACTGTACTACAGCGTGGTAGATTATACACTATAGACAAAACAGCACAGCGCCATACAAATTAATCATGTACTTTTATCGGTGTATTTTACTCCAGAGTGTTTACTTTTGCCGAGGTAGCTATAGGAGACCAGATGGATGGATATGGTAGGATAAAAAGCATCAGGAAAATGAAAAGAGGTGGACCGCCAGTGGGAAAGAACCTAAGGAACCTTGGAGAGCGCAAAGGAAATGAGGCAGGGAGAAAATGGAGAGGCGAGCCAAGGAGCTGGGGAGGAACCAAAGTGAAGAAATGTATGAGACAAAGAAGTCGGAGGGAGGGAGGGAGTCGAAAAATAACGGCCCTCGCATGAGGGAAATCTGGGACAGCAATAAAACATGCCAGAGCACATAGACCAGAAAAAGGGGGGAAAACTCGACGGTCCTGTTGTCTCTGGCCAGCGTAGAAAGCATGCAAAGAGGGCTCCGCTGCTCTGGTGGCCAATATGAGAAACACATTGCGCCGCAGACCCTCCCTCCCTCGCCCAGCTTGGAAAAACGGCGCCATGCAGCCACCGGCCCATATAGCGCGACTTCTACCTGGGCACGCAAGTTGGGCCCGGGAGGGCGTGGCCGGGCACCGGGGGGGCGCGGTTGCGGGTTCGAGACTTTCCGCCGGTCGTCGACTTTTTAGGGAGGGCGGCGCTGTGTCGGGCGGAGACAGAGTGATGCCCTACGCCCGCTCGCAGACCCGCCGGTAAACGTAGCCTACCTGGCCTGCCGCCCGGCCGTGAAACCGGGATCCGAGGGGGCGACGACGACGTGGCCGGAGGTGGAGATCTCGCCGATGATGTCGAGCGCGGCCTGCAGGGCGGCGTGCTTGTCGAGCACTTGCTGCCGATGCTGCCGCTGCTCGGGTGACTCATCCATCAGCGCCGAAGAGTCTCCTAAAGCGTAGAGCCGGGCCAGCAGCTCCGAGCTAATGAACTCCTTCACCTTGCCAAAGGGATTATAAACAGATGCGACAAGTTAAACATGTCGGACGTTGTCAGGTGATCTTTTACTGGACAAAGAAAGAAAGAACACTATCTTTCATTTTTCTCAAGTGTAACATTAGTGTCAACAGTGATTATTTTGCCTTTAGCAATTGAAATAGAGGAAATCAAGTCAATGAACCACTACACTGTCGGGTGGCTCAATTATAAAGGATCTTTTTAAAATATAATTGCAAATATAATGTAACGTAATGTAAGGAAATATAACGTAATATAATATAACATTATATAACCCATATATATACACAGTTTTTTCTAGCCTTTGAAGTTTTATGTATTTGCTGAAGTATAGTACAGATAATTTTTAGTAGTGGTATACCCACAAGTTAGCCAAAGTGAAATAGCAACTTTATTGGGGAATGCTGGATGCAGCCCAGACTCACACAGGCTCTATTTCCAGCGCCCTCCTTGATGAATTATGTTTGAGAGCCCCATTATAGAGAATGTGTTACATCAGTCTGGTTGTCCTGCAATTAAGTGGTGACCAATCAATGCTCCTAACTCAATTCTCTTTTCAAGAATCAGCTGGAGAATACTACAAAATAACTTGAGACACTAAATGTATTCTACTCATTGTAATCCCTCAAGGGGGAAATCCAGCTGGGCCACATGATTGGCCGGCGACCAGTTTTGTTGCTTCTCAACCAAAGTCATGGAGGACCAATTCCAGCTCGCTCTAAAAAATGGTTGGATGCGTTACACGGTAGTTTCTAAGATGACTCAGTGCCCAAATGAGTCATGGCGGTCAAGTGGCTTTTCATGAAAATGTGAAAATAAGAATGAAGAGTTCAGCCTACATTGTTGATCATCAGGTGCATGATCGCTTTGGGCATCAAGTCCTTAACGGTCTTGTGGATGATGTCCATGTAGGAGTCCACCAGGTTGCGAATGGTCTCCACCTGGCGCTCCAGTTGGGGGTCCACCTGGGCGACATAGAGAGAGAGAGAAGGAGAGAGTGGATTCCACATTTTTCCCATATTCATGCCCAAAAAAAAAGATCATTCCATGAGCTGGGAATAAAAGTGCAAAATGGAGGGGAGTTGTATGGGGGAGTGGGCAGAAGGAAGAAAAAAAATTGGGGGTGAAGAGACGGGGATCTGCTGATTAGAACCAGACTGGAACACACACGCATTACAGTGACATCATAGGCCAAGAATTTTGCGCCGAGGAGCCAACGATGAAGCGCAATGTGAGGGCTGAGGGGTGGGCTGAGGGGGGGCTTGCACGAGAGGGGGTGAAAAGGGGTTACAGCTGGGGTGGGCAAAGTATGGCCCACGGGATACTTTGGGATGTATTCCAACATGCTGACCATCAAGATCAATTCAATATCTGGTGTATTTGTCAAGCTTTTTCAGTAGGTGATGCATTCACTTTTAATAATTGCGTTAGTTTATATCAATGTCTAAAATCTTGAAAAAAAAGTCAATTATTTTCAATTATTAGGAAGATGATTCAAACACTAAATCAGTGAAATGAAATTTCTATTCTACAGCATTATATTCACTTGTATATTTACATCTAGTCATTTAAAATGAATGTTATTATCTAATTATTAAATAAACTGCACTAGTCTTTTGCACAGATTAATAACAAGATAATTCCATAACACTACAACTGTTTATTTCTAAATTCTAAGTTCTAAATGTCCATTTTAACATTGGTTTTGGTTTTTTTTTTTGTACCTGTCTACATATAATCCATCCCATGCGCCTGTTTTAAAGATTTGGCGACATGCATGGCAAAAGCAGGTAGAAGCTGCACTAAGGGGGGGGGGGGGGGGTCTTGGGTCACCCCAGGGTTGTGAAAAAAGGTCAGGGTACTCACTGTGACCTCCTCTGGGTAGACGCCAGCCCGTAGTAGAGAGGACTTCCAGATGTCCAGCTCCTCCTGCGTGTTGCAGAGCAGCTCCAGAAACTTGTGGGCCTTGTACACGTTCCTGCGAGGAAATCATATAATTATGGGAAAACAATGCGCAGAAAAAGTTCAACCAAAATTCAGTGGAAAACAACTCTCACCATCTATCTTGTCATATTGCTAAGGCATTTTTTACAGCGCCATATTTAGTGATTGCTATTCATAAAGCGGTGCAAACGATGCTATGGGTTTTTTCCGCACCTTGTCCCAAGGATATTTATATCATTAAAATACATTTAGTGTACCATAAAATGATGATTTACAGCCTTACAAAGCTATAGACTCCATGAAGGTTGGCTTTTTGCCACTGTGACCACATTGTTTTCTTTTAAACACTCTACCAATCTTAGCAGGATTCTTTTAACCCTTTGTAGTGATTATTTTTGGTACTTGAAAAAAATAATGTGGTCGTAACGTTCACATATGGCATATAAAATGCGGTGACCAGGTATTTTTTTTATTTATCATATTTTTTTTCATATCAATCATCTGTGAGACTTTTTCTACTTTGAAGGCAATGAAATGACTAAAAATGTGCGCATTTTCATGTATTTTTACTTCTAGTAAATTCTGAGTATGGCTCTCAATGAATAACAATTGAAACTATGACTTGTTTATGGCTCTCTCTGTCAAAAAGGTTCCCGACCCCTGCCTTAAACCATCACTGGCGACCAATGAGTTGAATGAGTACAGTTGTAGTCGCAGATCTAATCAGATATTGACAAGCTCTTGCTATCCTTTCCTTTTTATTTGCATTTCATGCACTGCTTCCACATCATCTATGTGCTTTGGCTCCGCAATCCACTCAACCAGAAAAAAAAAGTCAACAATCTGCGTCCCATCTGCAAGACATTTTTCTTTAATGGCTCGGTTGTTTCTTCCCTCCTCTCGCTGTTCCTGCCTCACTCTCATAACCTCAAATATGTGAAATCTGCGAATGTGTGCATGAGAGAAAGAGAGAGAGAGAGAGAGAATTGCAAAGCTGATTCAGAGCAAGTGAGAAAAAGGACAGCTATGAGGAGAGATCAACAAATCGGCCAGAGCTACATTTGGCTGGGACTAATAAATCAGGGTGTGGTGGCTAAGAGTCAGGGCAGAAAGCCAACAATGACAG
This sequence comes from Stigmatopora nigra, assembly GCF_051989575.1. Lineage (NCBI taxonomy): Eukaryota > Metazoa > Chordata > Actinopteri > Syngnathiformes > Syngnathidae > Stigmatopora > Stigmatopora nigra. The sequence continues at coordinate 7,059,688 of NC_135512.1, forward strand.
TAGGAGAATGCTATTACTCTACAACAGAGCGAGAGGACGGACCTACGACCAGATGCAGGCCAGCCTGCATGTGCTTGGTCATTTAATTTGAAAGAATTACACTTTAGCTGCCATTGATGACGATAAAATGTCCAATCCGTTTTGACCGGGAGAGGTTATGACTACAGGACCTGGAAGTAAAGTCAAAATGGCTGCTTTCAATAGGAAAAATGGCTTAATTGTGGGTTCTTGGGATGTGATGAATTGAAATTATTCAGTGCTGATTGTTTGGAATTTGCAGAAAAGCAGAAAAGGTTGAGAGTTGTTGGTTAACCATGAGACATTGTTGACCCAAGAATTGTTCTAAACCTCTTTATGGGGAATTTGAAAATAACTATAGTCATGTCTTTACATATTCCTTTAACAAATATTTTGATAAAACAATATATTTTTAAAAAACTGTAAATATTATCTTATTTTTGTATATCTGTTTTGCAATAAAAATATTTTGTTTTAATAGTTTTTTTTGAGCTAAATACAACAAAAACGACAGTAAATTAATTCTGTAATTTTGTTTGAAAATTCTAAATTAAACAAAATAGAAGACGAAAGAATTCCTTTTTCATCAGATACAATTTGTTTCATTTTTGTTCAAAAACTGTACAGATTGTCTGATTTCCTGTGAAAATTATCTCATTACCTTTACAATGGACTAAAATAAAATAAAATACTCTGCTTTTGTTTGGGAAATGACGACTCATATCTTTTCTGGCAGCCCTACTTTCATCACACATGAACTTATGTTTCCCATTGCCAGCCTCTCCCATTAAAATGAAAAAAAACGCCTATCCACGTCAATGGCAGCAAGCAAGTTGACCACGGCTGAAAAACTGCGCGGACCTCCGAGATGAAAAATCGTCCCCTCTACAACCACGACACATGCACATAATAAAATTGCTCTCTGCGCAGATTTATTACACATCCCTCCCCCCTCTGTATAGGAATTCCTTTGCACAAGACTGCTGCTTTCGATTTCAAGTCATTTTTCAGATTGGTGAAAATACAAAAAGAGAAGCGGCACAGCAAAAAAAAGAAGGCGGGTGGAGATGTTAGGGGTGGGGGGGCAGAGGACAGATTTTGACACATTCCTGGCCGATGGTGCTGATACGCCAATTCGTCCTCCCCTCAACCCCCTTTTTTCTCGTTCTTCTCCTCTTACTCTGCGGCGAGTGGAGCAATTCTTTCCAGAGGAGAGCCGCCTCCTTTGGCATCCAAGCTCTCTGGGTTTCATTAGTTACTTAATGAGCCGGCCGTCGGTATGCTGGGCTCCACACGCTCGCCAACGAACCCAAGTTGCGTACGGTATAAGAAACGCGGCGCGCCTACCCTGCTCCAATCAGCTCCAATTACATTGGTGCCCCCCCCCCCCCCCCCCCCCCCCCCCCCCCTCTACCCCCTAAAGTCCCCTTGTGTTCTCTACATCTGTTTCGCACACTTGAATCAACATATCTGGGCGCTGAAAAGTCTGCCCGGTGTACGTGGAGACAATAAAACCACACCCACCGCCGGTACCAACTGAATACGACAACAAAAACCAACCAGGTCACAGTAAGGGCAAGAGCATCTTCCAGTTTACACCCTTCAAACATATTTGGTTGAAAAGGCTGAGTAGAAGGAAAGCAAAAGTCTATACCTTGCAGAGACAGACAGAGACAGACACTCAATGGACCAACCTTGATTCGGAATGGAAGAGGGCAAAGGCAAACTTGCTGGACATGAAGCTTCTTTCTACATCTCGGATTTTGAGGTTATCCAGAGGGAGCATGTACATCTTCTCTGTCGCCTGGATGAAAGCAGAAAGAAAAAAAATCAAGGTCATTCCAAAATTGGAGAACTTTTTTTTAATAAATTTTTTTAATACCGATTACATGTGGCGTTCCCCAAAATGGCCTTTTTCTAATGTCCAACCCTCCCAATGACCAAAGTTAGTTTTAAATCAAACAGTTAAAATAAAACGGCTTCCTTTATTGGGAGTATTATTTGTAACATTGCTATCTTTCGTAATGTTTATTTTGAGAAAAATCCTACTTTACATATTATTCGTGAGCGCTTGTTTACTGTTTTTTAGTCTTATTTAGTCCTATTTTTTAGGCTTATTTTTCCATGCACACACACACAAAGCGTAAGATAAAACTTGACAGTGGTATGCACAGTAAAATATTACACAGGTGTTTTTTTTTCATTTTTTGTACTCTTGGGCCTAGTGTCTAGTACTAAACATTTTTCAGGCTGCGTCTGAAAGTGGACTTTCTAGCTAATATGTCACATTCACAGGTCAGGCTAACCAATCAGAAGAATAGATACTAACTATACACGGGCTAAGCTTTGTTTAACTTCGGATTGATTTAGAAGCAGAATGTTACGCAAGCTGATAAGCTGGTGAAAAAGGCACGATAAAAGTTACTCATCTCCATAATTACCTTGTAAGTAATATCATAGTGGAGCTTTATTTAGTTGTATTTTTAAACGAGTTTCACAGACTTGGAAATTGCTATGGCGATACAAGAATCGGAGTTTGGACAATTCCGTTAATTGGCAGTGTGAAGGATTTGAGTTTTTTTCTGCAAAACTTGTAACGCTAAAGAATGGGGAATCAAATTAAAATCGCAAAAATCGCCCATAGAAATGCAATTTGTTTCTTAGCATCATTCAGCCCTATTCTCCAAGCAAAGAACCTCCCCTTAATTGACTCCTCCCCTTTCTAGTGTTGAGTAATACATGCCCCGAGCCGTTATTTAGTCTCACCAAAATTCCCAAACATCTTTTTGTTTCATAGTGAAAACACAGACATTTATGGAAAAATCCTGCCTATCATAAGCACATCCTTTTGTGGGATCTATGGAAACGGAATAATGATGTAGCCTTCTGAGATGTGAGGAGAAGCAGACGACGACAAACATAAGGCAACACAGGATCCTAAGTTGGCAGTGGACAAGAACGGGGAGGAAAGAAAAAAAAATGCAAGTTCCACATGTGAAAGCCATTACTCAGATTCAGGCGGCTCCAACGCACTACATTTTTCTCCAAGGGTGAAGCCCCCCCACCCCTCCTTAACTTTTAAGAGCGGGGCTTCCAAAAGGCCGCCACGGTAGAACATACAGCTGTCGATGAGGTAGTCTCGGAATGGGAATTGGAGGACGTGTGACCAACGCGAGAGCAAAGACTTGCTTTAATGTCTTTGATGGCTTCGCAGGTGTGCGTGCATCTGCATTTTTTTCTTTTTAAAGATGCCCTGGTAGAACATTTTGGACTTCCCTCTCCCTCCCAGTGCTCCCCTGAACCCGCCGACTCTCTTCCTCCGCTGACTCTTTCCTTTTTTTTTCCTCCCAAAAGGGGCCCACTTCCTGTAACAGAGGCCGAGGGAAAGAAAAAAAAATGACAGAAAGCGATTGGCGCTGTTACAGCAACATCTGGGATCGTTTTAGATGGGTGGGGGGAGGAGACTGGATGGAGTATAGGGTGCTCCAGAGGCAGAAAGTAGAGATGAGGAAAGAGGAAGGATAGAGAGAGGTTAATTCCGCGGGAGGAGATGCGGAAAAGGGTTTGAAGAGAGCCCGAGTTAGAAAAGCTGGGAGAGAGTACCGACGATTCCAAAGTTGATCCCCGTCAAGCCATATATGGCCACGGGCTTCCTCCCTAACTCTCTCTGCTTTTCTATTTCCTTATGCCTTTCCGAGCTTCACGGTGAGTCAAAGTGCCACGTCGAGAACTGGATACTATCCCGGGACGCTAAAGTCCCAGAACCGCCAGCGGACCATCGCACCCCGAAGACGGATGAGGATGGACCGACCGACCCACGGACGGGAGACGGCTGGCCAAAAAAAGGATAAGATAGACGGAAACTTTTCCCCCCCCCAGAGCGCCAACGTGGGTGAAGGCTCCTGCTCCGTCATCCCAGTGTTCAGACTACCTGTTCAGGATCTTGGTGGTGTACAGTAGTCTGCACATTGGTTAGACTGTGCACGGAAAAACTTCATGGCGACATTTTTCTATTGCAATTTCACCTTATTTTCTTTGATGCAATCTCAGTCCAACTTTACAAAGTCCTGTTTAGGAGTAGTATATTTGTGCTTAGATTCAGTTCAACTTTACAAAGTCCGTTTTTATTTGCAACGAAAAAAAATGTGTTGGGCTGTCGTTTTGAGAGTTTGTGCATGGCTCCTTAATGGTCACTTTTGGTCTTAAATCTGTCGAGGTGTCAGAGTTGCTGTGTCTGAAGCGGCGCCTAATGGATGTTAGATATGGAACAGGCCTTAGACGTACACCCACGCGTGGTGAGTAGATTAAGAGTATGCATTAGTTAGCTGTCTGTTTATTCTCGGGTGGCCTGCAGAGTGGCTGAGGCAAGGGTGAAGGAATGGAAATCTGCACTATGCACTGTGATAAGGACATGTATTCTAACAGAAGATGAGTTCAACTGTTTGTAATCTAGGATGGGGGGGGGGGGGGCAGCGTGTAGTTAAAAATCAGGGAGGGAGGAGATGGAAGGGGGTGGTGGGGGTCTGCGATGGAGAAGCAGCCATGTGGGATTTCTCTGGGCAAGAAGATCTTGGAAGCTAGTGTTTGGACAAAGCTTCAAATTTTCCAGCCAGGAATGTGCACAGTCCCAGTGAGACTGCCAGCCACAGAGGGAAAGACGGGTGGAGGGGGGGTGGATAGAAAATAAAGAAAGGGGAAAGGAGGAAAAGGGGAGGTAAAGAAAGAAAGAAAAAAAAGGCGGCCAGAGTGGAGGAAAAATGTCTGTGGACGCGGCGTGGGCGGGAATGTGAGAGTAGGAATTGCGAGAGAGGAAGCAGACACTTGGCCAGAGTGCGCACTCACACACGCAAGCGCACATTTGGGAATGTCCTATCAGTGAGCTGATTTGTGCAATAGCGTGGATGACTGAAAAAGGCATTGGAGCGTCAAGTGTTTAGAGCCTCCAAGGGACGCCACAGCGATGCCATCGAGGCTGCTTTTGAAAATTGTTAAGTAAAGAAAAACAAAAGTGTGTAAGTCAAGCCAGCCCTCAGGCTGCTTCGTCTGGGAACGCCGAGGAGTTGGAAATGACTGTATATTTGTCTTTGTCATTTGCATGCCAGAGTGTTTATATCAGACTCTGCGTGTATACTGTATACTGTATATACAATTCTGTCCTCTGTGTGTGTGTGTGTGTTTGCTGCTCTTTGCTTGGATTGGGGCAACTCCAGCTGTGTCAAAGTGAGCCCTTCCAAATGCCTGAAATCCCAGAGGAGGAAGAAGAGGGGGAGCGAAGGGAAGAGTGAATGGAGGGCGAGACCAGTAGGGGGGCCGAGGGATGGAGGGATGGAAGAGGGTTCAGTGGCAGCTCCAGGTGGTAAAAGAAAACACTCGGGTCAAGGATGCTTTCATGAAGTAGCTGTGAGTGCGATATGAATGTATTTCCACCATCTGCATCTGTCATTTTTTTTTGCTTTCAATGTTTTTTTTTCCCTCCCTCACATTCATCAGCTCTGATATCACTTCCTGCCGATCTCCCCATGACATCAGCCGCTGACCGGACTGTTGTGGTGTGTCTGCCTGTCTACACTTGCTGTGCAGACCTTCTGCTCCTGTACAGCAGGCACAGACAGGCAGACAGATGGCAGCCCCACTGACACCAGGAGACCCCGCTCTGGTCCCAATAACCCATTGGAAAAACCTCACTCACTTTGTTTGATTGGTTCTGGGAATTCTTGTTACGAGAGTTTACAGAAATGAGCTGTTCTAATAAAGCAACGGGGACTCTAAAAAGTGTTGTGCTGTGTTTTCTTACGAATGTCTGAACTTGAAGAGCTCACTCACCTCGTTGTCCTTGTACCAGGAAAGGCTTTCGGCCGTGAGGATGAACCAATAGTCCTTGGGGCTGAGGCTGATTTTGTTGATGGCAAGCCATCCTTTGTGTATCACCTGCGCAGGTAACAAAGTAAAGTTGTTTAGATAACAACACCAATACTTTAAGAGAGTAGGTAGACATACAAAAGCAGGAGTCTTCAATTACAAATGAAAGGAATTCCCTGTTTTTTTCTTTACTCCTTGCCAGATATGTATACAAGCATAGACATCCAATTTAGTTAAACTGGGAAGATTGGCAGTGGATGTTCATGTTGCAGTGCCAGTGATAAGGGAGGACATTTCATTTATTCATTCATTCATTCCCACTAGCCTCTACTAGTCAAAATTAATTGGACATCTAGAGCCATCAATGGAACCCATTCAATTAATTTATATAACGTGTCTTTGACTTGCAGCTCACTTTTCATAATGACTTCAATTTAAACTTATTTCAAATTTTAAATAATCAGAAATTAAAAAGATCAAGCAGATAAGAACTCAGAGTTTTCCATTTCGCAAATATGCAATAAATGAAAAACAATGTTCACTATTAAGCTTTTCATAACCAGTGTGAGGGGGCAGAACTGATTGCAGCATTCATTGCCAAACCTCCACTTTTGATTTACTGTGTGTAAAGTTTGAAAAAGATTTTCCGATAAAATATTCACGTGGGTTTGAGCAGGCACTTCAGAGCCAAAACTATTTGAATACAAGTTATTCAAGTCAACTTACAAGGATATTCCCCCTTTTAATTTAAAAATTAAGTACCTTATCCACTTTAATTCACAACAGTTTTAAAAAAGAATTGGTTGAGTTGTGATAAAAAATCTGTTTTTTTATACTAAAGCCCCCTGGATCATGAAGTGGTAAATCAGGACCTAACTTTTGAACATGGAACAAAAGTTGTGAAAATAGAAGACAAACAGTCATTTCCAAGAAAATCATAGCAGTAAAAATGAACAGTACTTTCCATCAGAAAGTCAAAACAAGCTGAAAAAGACCAAGAAATACTTGTGATGAATAAAAATAATTGGCAACTTAAGTGGGGAAGAAAGTTGACGTTAGTAGCACATGTACACCAGACCTAAAAAACAACATTAATGAAACCAAAAACTTTTTTTTCTTTAACTTGCACAATTGCAACCATCATGCAGACCCAGAACCCTGCAGAGAGGCTTAAAGAGATTGGTATCCTACTATTGGCCTGGAGGGAGGGGCCACACCCTGGAGATGGGGGGGGGGGGGGGGGGTGCAAGGATTGATGACGTAATCCCACTGTCCCTGGTTTTTATACACAAAAAAAATTTGGCTGGGTGACGCTGATAAGGCAACATTTAATAAAGGGGGACAATGTTAATAAATAGGCATGTGACAATTCAATGCTGTCAATGGGTCCTTTGGTTTGAAAACAGTGTGAGTACAGCCAAAAACAAATCATCATTGGAAAGACTGGGGGGGGGGGGGGGTGGAACTCAAGTCTTACATTCATTTTGATGCATGTGTGGGAGATTAATTTAACACAAACAAGTACGATTTTGATCTATTTGAATAGGGAGGACTGACATTAAATGTTAATGTGGGGGAGGTTGACAACAAATAATCGCTGTCAAACAGCTCAGTCGAAATGGATTGGACGGCAATCCCCTGAAAGTGCATTCTAGAGGAAAAATGTGGAGTAAATAAATCAACAGTTTCACTTTACTGAATATTTGTATAGAAGAGTGCCCTGCAATTGGCTGGCATGAATTTTGGCAAGGAAATTTCCCTTAAATGGGATAAATAAAGTCACCTAATCCAATTTCAGGGCGTATTGTGCTGTTTGTATAGTTTCTGGTTTATCTTTGTGTTTGCAAATTAAACTCTAATCCCAACCATTGTGTGTTTGCCAATAACTTCCATCAGCCTCTCATATCTTCCTTATGTCTTAACAGTTTTTGCTGTAGTTTTTCATATTACTATCCTTGTAATTTAGGCCTCAATTCCTACCTGTTGCACTCCACTGCTGGCACCATGCTGGGCTCTGATGGGGACCAAAAAAAAAGCGTTAAAAATATATCTTCCTTTAATGCCATTTTTTTTAGATTTACTCACTGGGTAAAGTCTTCATGGTTGGTATTAATGTAGGCGAGCTGCATGTCAATGAGCAAAGAGATCTGAAGAGAGGAAGCGTATGTGAATTGGAGGAAAAACAGAAACTGGCCAATGTTATCTGGTAATGAAAAACAAATGCGCTGGTTCGAATGTGCGTGACTGACCTGTTCTCTGCATGTTCTTTCTTGTTCTCGGATTTCAGTGGTGACAAGCCGCTCCATTTCTTCCTGCAGCCTTGGAAAAGAACTAAGCTTTACGTGGAAGTTGCTCACAGTTAGTTAGGGTAAAACAATAGCACTGACGTATGGCTCTCTCGTGGATACAGACCTTACTGAAGCACTCCGATATGGTAGAGAGCAGTTCCTTGCAAACCATGTCGACAAATGCAAAACAGGGAATTTTTAGCTTGGAGATCTGCTTCTTGACAATGGCCTGAAAAGCCATGTCGGGGGTGAACATCCCCGTCCTGGAGAGGAACAAAGAAGAAAGTGAGACAATAACTCTTCCTAGCAATATTAGCCATAAAAAGATGAAATCACCTCACGCCGTGAATGTTCCTGATGGCATAGCCAATCTCCATTCGCAACTTCTTCTCATCACACTTCATCTGTGTGACACATGGACAGTAACATACGATAAACTTACAAATGAATGAACGAGGCTTTTGTTCCTGTGACAAATCATCACACCATCCCTTTCAATTTCTAAAGTAAGGTTTTGAAACTAACTGATTACACTGTAAAAAAATTAATTTGCCCACGCTTCCCATTAAAAAATGGATAGAACTTCTCGCGGCCAAGGAGTGAATAAGGTTTACATACTTCATTCAGTAGATATGGGAAGCGCTCATGGAAGATCTGGTTGATCCTCGCACCTCCTGATAGATTTGTGGTATTAACTTGATCTCCTGAGCCCTGCATCAGCTTCTCAAAGTCACCAGATAATTGGAGCACGTGCCTGAAAATGCCGAGAAATTAGAACTTAAGATAGTCAAATAGAGGAGCTTTTGTGGTGTATTCGCAGCTCAAACATTAAAGTCCAAGTACTGCCTCAGGGGTTTACTGAATTCAATAGATTGAACTTCACTGAGCCACAACCCATAGTCATTTTCTTTGTAAAAATAAGCCCCAAAAAGTACTAAACAGTTTTAAACCATTTACGCCATTGGCCAGAAAAGCAAAGTCACTTCCATCAATCACCACATCATCACAGGTAGGTTCCAAATTTGACCTTGCCAAAGACTGACCTGATGAGGGTCTTGGTCCTGCAAATGGAGTCATCCGGATTATACAGTTTGTACGTCTCAACGTCTTTACTGATAGACGTAAGCAAAGACTGCAGGTGGCCATTGAGCGCGGGAAGACTGTCTCGGATGTGACTTGTCAATTGCTGGAAAAAGAAATCAACATTAAGACAAAGTTGATCAAGTGTTGGGCTTCTGGGCCTTTCTGACCTGGTTGAGTGTTCGCTGTAAGTACGGCGTGCCCATTCTGTCGCACATGTGTCTGTAAGCTGGGTGGGACAGGAAGAACTCCTTCTCCGTTTGCAAGGCTGAATTAATATCCTTTTTCCCCTCAATGTCCCTTTGACTGCGGTTCACAAGCCCAATGTAACCTGGAGAAAAATAAAAATAATAATAATAATAATAATCCTCCATTTTGGCCCAACTAGAGGGATGTGTCAACCCAATGTACTGTCAGTTTCAGTTTCAATTTCATGAACTAGGGGACTAAAATGAAAAACAAAAAAATATTGATATAAAGGTTGAAATCAATGAATAAAAATGAATTTAATCATTTAAATAATTGTATAAAAATACTAATATTTATTATAATGATCACATCATCACCACTTTCTCCTCACAGACTTTCCCACTCAGTTAAAAGCTGAAATAATAACTGTGCTCTTATCTTCTTGGTAACAGCGGTCAATTGTACCTACTGCCATCTAGCGGACGACAGATTGAATTGTTCTGCCTGTCACTATACAATGCTGAAACAGATATAGATGGATGGCATTAAACCAAGTTTAAAATATGAGTGAAATTGTATCATACACTTTACAGATTGTTTTTCTTTCTTGTTTATTTCACTGTCATTTAACACAGCACACTAATTAACTACTTAGGAAACACTGCCTTAACTAGATATATTATAGGATGGTATACTACAGAACAAATTACACAACCCAAAAACTATCGTAACTGAACCCTATTCTCTTAAATTGTTGACACTTCGAATCATGTGATTCTTTGAATTTCCAAATTATTTTTAGACTTTTTGTTTTTACAGAATAGTCCAATTGTTCCTCTTTGGGTGTTTTCCACTGTAGACGTAAAAGCTCCACGACTAAAGCTTCGGCTCACAACTGCTAACTTGAGAGGCTTTTCTGGGGATATTACATTCACGTGTTGTTGGAAGAGGTTTGAGCAACCCCACACCTGGGATTACTTCACTGTAAATCCTTATCTCAACACATACACAGACACACACACACACACACACACACACACACACGCACACGCAAGCGCAGAATGACTCACCTCTTCTCAGTGGAAGCAATCTATTCTCTAGTATTTCCCGAGCATCTGTTCCTTTATCCATGAGGTCCAGCATTGTGATCACACCTATCGTGCGCTGGCCTAGAGAACATTGAGGTGGAAGTCAATTGTGGAGAATTCACAGATTTTAAATCTAAATCACCCCCTGGGTGGGTTGCCCATAGGTGAAAAGTTTTTTTTTAATTATTTTAAAAAATAAAATAAAATTGTTATTCGACACTTAATAATACAAGATATGGAAAGGTTTAAATTGATTAATTTAAAAAGGCTTATTTTGATACCCTTTTTTTACATGGTTTAAGGAAAAAGTAACCTTTTCTAAAAAGAAATTTAGTCCTTTTTGACATTGCATTTTTTTCCAGTGAATAACTACGGGCCATTGCCACACAAAAATATTCCAATGTGATAAACTAAATGATCTTAGTTATGATTTTCTTCATGTTTTACTACTGCTGGACATTTTCTCTTTGTTTTGAAAAATGAAAGCGGAAAGATTTTTAAGTTGCTCCTTGTATTTTTCCATTTTTCCGTAAGCAATAATTATAAGAAAAGGTGCGTGCTGTGTATTACTGTCAGTGAATGTGGCACGGCCTCACCTTTTGGGTCGACATCTTTGGCTAATTTAAGTGCGTCTGAGTTGGCCAGGTCCATGTTGGCAGGTGTCACAGCCAGGATGAGGCAGTTGTCCTTGCATATGTACTGCATGATCATATCTCTGACCTGGTACTCGATATCTGACGGCTGGTCTCCCACGGGTACTTTGGTGATTCCAGGCAGGTCCACAAGGGTCAGGTTGAGCACTGTACGCCACAGATGTTAAGGTGTTAAGGGTGGATGGTTCATGAGAATGAAGTATAGGGTGAGCTTACCGTTAGGAGAGAAAATGCAGAGGTGAATGGGGACGGGAGAGATGCCTTTTTTGGTTCCGGTTAGCTTTTTGGTGTCCGCCTCGATTTCTTGGCGGATTTCATCAAAGTCGATAAACTTCTTCCCCCGGCAGTGCAAAAATTGTCCGTATTCTAGAAAGAGATCATAAAACCAGGCCACACACATTAATAGTATAGTGAATTGAAATGTATTTGAATTTGGACAATTTTGTCGCAAAGCAATAAAATGAGTGTCAAAATAGTTATCGATTAATTTGATGACCAAATAGATGAATGGTTTTGACCTATTCAGAGGTCGCATTCACCTTTGTCGGAGTGATGCAGCTGCAGGACTAAAGGCCTACGAGTGACAATTCCAGTGCCGCGGGGAAGGAAGTCTCTGTGAGAGAAAAACAAAACACAGTGAAAAGGAGAAGGAAACAGGAAACAAACATAAACATTGACACCAAGACACACACACACACACACACGTTTGTTTTGAACACAAAAATACTCTATTTCCCATATAAACCTTGATTAGAGATGTTTACTCTCACAGCATCCTGCTCACATTTCTGGCAGTGTACCCAAATTGGGAGTGTCATCGATTATCGTCAAACAAAGGAACCAAAACATATCAATGCGCTATCAGGAAGGAGACCTTCACGCTTAAGTGGGCAACATTTCCCAGATGGATTGCAGGGATTTTGACTGCTCTCCTCCTCCTCTTTTTTCTTGTTACATTGCCTAGGAAAACATTCTTAAAAGAAATTTGGAAACACAAGTCACAAGGCAGTGACTAGGAACACACTTTGTCACATTGCACATCACAATATGACTTTTAGTTGAGTTATTCTGACTAGTTTTGAGTCTTCAACAATGAAACAATGTAACTAACTTACAAAAAAGATTAGATTCACATATTTTATTATTAAAAATGGTTTCTACTCTTCATTCTGTAGTCATATTTTTTAAGTAGCTCTGGGGTGGTCAAACTATTCCACTAAGAGGGGCAGTGGATGCAGGTTTTCATTCCACCCGGGGACCGGCTTGGATCCAAGAGGGGTCAGGGATGGCCAACTCTGGTCCTTGAGAGCTGGTTTGTTTTGTATATCTCCCTCCACCAACACACCAGAATCAAATAATCGGGATTTGTATTAAGCTTCTGGACAGCTTTCTGATGAGTTCATCATTTGATTCAGGTGTGGTAGAGGAGGGAGATATGAAAAACAGACTGGATTGCGGCTCTCGAGGATCAGAGTTGCTCACCCCTGAGCTAGCCAATGCTTACTTGCTACAATAATAATAATAATAGTTAATAGTGACTAGTTACTAGTTACATTCCAATAGTTAGTAGCCCTCCCAGAGAGTTAGATGAGCTTACCTGCCCACAAAGTTCTCCAGCACCGAGGTTTTTCCGGAGCTCTGGCCCCCCACCACCGCGATTTGGGGCAAGAGGAGGTTGTAGCTCAGGCCCGCGCTGCCCAGGGCATCCTGGAGGCGATTGATCATCGAGATCATGATTCAGAGCTGCGATGATGGAGGTAGCGTTGCGTCTTTGGAATTTCCCAGCCCCGGAATGACCACATGAACCCTTCCACCTCCACTCAAGAGAGGGCTGACTCGCCGCGTGTCAACAGCAAGTTGGAACTTAAAGACAACAATGCAATACTCCAAATCACAATTTGCAAACTTCCAAGTCATTGAAGCAACATAAATAGACACGTTTTGATACTAAAAAAAAAAATTTAAAATGCTGGTATCGTCACATGATGCGTTCAAGAGCCTCCGAGTGTAACTGTTCAACGACAAACACGCGAAAACCATCCCGCTGTTGCCCCTAGTAACAGCGAAAGTAAATTATCTCTATTCCTGACTAATTTACAAAAAGTGGACTATTACCTTTCAACGATGTGTGCACGCCAAACAAAGTTATTCTCAAGGGGGTTTGAGTAAGGGGCGTGTTTGCAGACTTGTTCGTTCACAAGCGCTAAGATTCAGATTTCAGCCGGATTGTATCTAACTTCAGTTACCGATACAGTTACGACTGTTTCTTTTGACACAGAATCGCTTTTCACACGGTTTCGCTTCTCCTTACCTCTGTGTAGACATTTAGGAAGTTCGCCGAGGCGGTAAGCGATCTCCATGATTAGCTTCAAGGTGGAGGAAAAACTAGGGAGAAGAAAAAAAAAACACCTAACTTGACAGTTAACGGGGGCGAAACGTCTGCGCATGCGCCGCTGCCAAACAATTGGGACAATCTATCTCGTGAAAACAAACTTTTTTTTTCGTTTTCATCATGTGATAAAATACTAACATGCGTCCCTTTTTCCATCTGGCAATTTCTGTGATCGAATTAAGCACGTGGGTTGCGATTCCAACTTTTCTAATTCCAACTCTTCCTCATTCCAAGGTTGTGAGGTGTGTGCATGGCAATGCAGGCCACCCTGAGGGGAGTGAAATTGTAACAATGTAGTAGATAAATAAATTCAGGTTGAAATATTTGGGTAAATGAGACAGGACTGATTCAGATAACATAAAATGCACTGCTATTTTATTTGGCAATAGCACATACAACACATAATACTATTCAGGGCATTGAGGGAAGTATTTACAGGATTTAGAGGTTTAATGCTCACTCTTTCCCCTCAAGCTTGAATTAAATCAGCTTGAACATCTCTGATGAGACCTCAAAATATCTTTGCAATTTTAAATTTTCATCTAAAATGTACCTGGCCAAAATGCTTGAATCCACAATGAACCAGTTAAGTTGCAATGTGTCAACATTTTCAGAAAATTCTGTACTTGTATGGAATAAGGCTTTTTGGTTAAAAAAAAAAAAATACAATGGAAGTAAAGTATAAAAGCCAATGCAAACCTTTCTGATGGTCAACCAGTTCAATCTTCCAAAAGCCAGATTTAAAAGAATAGTTCCTTATTATATATACTTGCATATTAGTTTCTTATTGTATACTTTCATACATATACATTATGTATAATTTTGTCTTTAGCTGTTATTTCTTCAACCCTGCTTTAAGTCCCAGACACCCTCACACCATTTTCATATCTTTCAACAAGTCAGCAATGTCTATTTTGGGGGCGTGGGTCGAGCTGGAGCGCAGTGATTTTTGCAGATCATGTCCCGCTTGCTTCAGCGACGGCGTGACACCCACGTTTTGGCTTTGGCTCTGTCGACAGAGCAGCACTTCGTTGACCTCCCCGTCAATTTTCCGGGAGAGAATGTCGGGAAACACCCGGCTCACGCGTTCCAGCACGTCTTTCCTCAGGGCGGGGTCGCGGCACACCAGGTTGAGTATGAAAATACCTACGGAACCAAAAGAATAGATTTTTATAGACATTTTATTTTCTAATTTCTCAGAAATGAAATGAGATTAGCTTCTACAATAGCATGCAAGAAGGAAGACTGAAAATATTAAGGTATGACTGGACAGCCAATGTTTTATAGTTGCCAACAACTATTTGTAGATAATCAAAAGTTAAATTTTACATAGAAAATGGAATACAATACCTTTAGGGGTCAGGAGATTGGCAACTTTTTGAATGATGGAGTTTTCCACAAAAGCGGCAGGTGGACAGCTCATACCCAACGTGCTGTCCTTATTGTCCACATCGTACATGATGGCATCAAACGAATTACCACCTGGACACAAAAAGAATTATACTGCATATCAACATTGTTAAAAAGTTTTACTCCCACACAGACATACAATAGGTTTAGCAAGTGGCACGATCTTAACGTCAAGCAGTAGTCGTATTACTTACCTTCTTTCTCCAGGAAACAGATGCGCTCAAGGCCATCACCGAGGGTGACGGTGAGGCGATCATCTGGTCGGAACTGGAACCAATCCTTGGCAACCTCCAAAACCACGGGATCCAGTTCTGCCACCTCTACAGATATGCCGGGAACAAAGTCACGAAGAAACTGGGGCAGGCCACCTCCTCCGAGTCCAATTAGTAGCACTTTCACTGGGAAGTCTTAAGATAGAGAGAAAAGATGACACAATTATACTAGGGTTACTATTGCCGCACAAAACGTTCAGTAAAAACAACAAATAAAGTCAATGGCACAATCAGGATCACCATCAGATTGAAAATCTTTAGGGTAAGTTGAAGAAAACAGTCCATGGCAAATCTTACAAAAGCAATGACTAATTCAAAAGAAGGTTGCTAAAGAGCACTGATTCCATTTTTTCCCCTCAGAATGAAGTGATTTGATTTTTTTTATTGTGGTTAGATTGAAAAAGTAACTGCTACAAACAATCTGTCACACTTTCTTTCAATTCACCTTTGTTTTTGTCCTTGCCTATACCCAGCATGGCGAGACCGGCCACCATGACTTCGTGGTGGGCGCAACAGAGGAAGCCGCTGTGCACTGACAGGGAAGATGATGGCGGCACTTTGAATTTTTTTTTGTTCTTCTTTTTCTGACCTGATGCTGAATGAAAGGCACATTTTAAGCAAGTGTGTCATTTGGTTTTGAATCAGCCGTGGATGGGGAAATAAATGCAAAACAAAAAAAAAACATCAACTGACTGCTATTGGATGAAACCAGACGACTCTCAGACTGCACCAGCGCCGCATTGGACAGAAAGACCAGCCTGCGATACAGCTCGCCGTCTTCCCCTTTGACATTTTCCACGCAATACTCTCCGGTGTGCTCGCTCACACCCCTGCTCACCTCCTCACGCCAACCCAGGTCGCCGCCCACTGATAGAAATGGGACCTGATTAGAAAGAAACAAAAAAAGTTAAGATCACCCCAAGTGTTGGGATGGTCCATTCACACCGCCTCCACCTACCTGCTGATTTTGCGGCATTCCCGGGGGAGCCAGGTCCATCACCATGGGGGAGAGCTCCGACTGAACGGCTTGCATGTCAGCGTACTCTTGATTCCTGTGCATAGCCACAACCACCAGACGGCGGAAGTTGGCACTGGCCGCCAGTTGCCGTCGGCCCTCGCTGGAGCTGTATAGCCACGCTGTCTCACTGCCTTGTGGCACTGCAACAGAGAAGCAGACATGACTTTTACATGATCATTCATACAAGGTGTCGAATTAAAAAATAAATAAATAAAAAAAAAAAAAACATTACTCACCAATAAATATGGCAAACTGGTTGAACCTTGGCACCTTGGCAGTTGGGGGTGAATCCTGTACGGTAAGAGTGTATCTGGGCAAACCAGTTTTTGCATGGCAGAGTGTGAGCGATGGGTCTGCTTCGGCATCCGTGCGAGTGCGAAGCTTCTTTCTCAGGACCGAGTAGGCCTGCCGTTCCCGAACGGCCGCCAACAAGTCGCCCGCGAGTGCCAGACGGTTTGGGGCGCCGTCGTCGCCGAGGCACATCTCCAAAATGGGCACCGGCATGGGCAGGCGGAACTTGGTGCAGACTAGGACAAAAACGGGAAGGGCGAAAGAATCGCCGTCCTCCTCGGCACTGGTTTCTTCCTGGAGGCAGTGAAGCCTCACTGCCCATCCCAGCTGGACAAAATGCTCAACTGCCAGACGGATTACACTCTCCTGAGCAAGCGTGATGCACACGTACCGTCCGCCAATGCTAAGTACGCGCCCCACCTGCAAACACACGGCAACATACGTACAATCAGTTGAATTCAAAAAGTCTACAGGTACCGTCACTTTGATAGTACCTCGGTGAGCATGTTCCTCGCCAGTTCTCCTCCTTTCTCAGATGCCATCGCGTCAAGGGTGCCTTTGTCCAGGCAAACCTGGAAACACGAGTCTTCGTACGGCATCTGAGTGGCGTCCACTTGCTGGAACGTCAGGCCAGGTCGCCGCTCGGCGTTACGTTGATTCATGTGGGACACCACCGTCTCGCTGATGTCAATGTTGGTCAGGTGCTTGTAGCCCACGTCGTGAAGCTGCTCGCTCAACTCGGAGTTGCCGCAGCCGACCACCAGTACCTGAAATACGGAAATTGTCAGCTTTGGGAAAATGCTTGTTCGATAATAAAACTTAACCTTGAAAAACAATAGTCTCAACTTAGCTTCATGTGATCTGATCTGGTGTGTTTTTGACCAGTTGGAAAAATTAAGCAAAACAATTTGAAAGTTTTGGGTTTTTTTTTAATAGAGGAGTTTATTTAGGAAAAGACACACATGAAAGAGGTTTATCTTACAAAACGAATCAAACATTTTCAACGTTTTAGGCTCATCTCTTTTCTTTGCATTGTTTGTAATCCTAAATGTAGAAACTACAATCAAATATAGACCTATAAATAGAAGTTTGCAGTGCTATTTGTATTCCAAGTGTTCAAAATGACTTCAGTATTAAGGTCTTAAGTTAAGAAAAAGCATATAATGTAAATTTATGTAGGAATGAGTTTACCTGGTCTTGCATTTTGATGTACTTGTGCAAAACGCCGCATAGTTTGTTGTAGTCTCCATACCATTCGAAAGACTTCTCACCTCGCTTCTTGAAAAATTTCTCCCAGTACTCAGCAGAACTAAATTCCTCTGCCGTCCTAGGTAATAAACTCATTTTTACTTCAATTTATTTTTTCTAAATTGTGCACAAAATCTGGAGACCCGGGGCAGTACGTCAACAATTCAACCCGCATGGTAGTTTTAGCCCGGACAACATTGCTAGACGTACGTGCATCTGATTGGCTACATAACAATATGCTATTTTAGATCACTCGTTCATTGGCTTAAAATAATGAACACTTGTTTTCTATTGGTCGTTGCTTGGTGCTTGAGGTTAAATAACCGTGTGAAATTATAACCGGGCGAGTGTCAAACAATGACAAAATATAAATAACATTTTATAAACTCTAATAATTATTAATTTCTACATAAAATATGTTGAAACACGTTAGGTATCCTGCTTTATGTCATATTTAAGATATCCATTCACCTATAAACCGTAGAAGAAGAAAAATCAGGCAACGAGTAAGAAGAGGAGCCAACATGGCGGTTCCGGTTGGTCGGCATGTAGTGTTTGTCACTGGAAACGCGAAAAAGCTTGAAGAGGTAGGACACCTTAGTAGTAACAGTACTATCAGTTTAGTAGTGATTTTTATTCAATAGTATGTATATCTGTTGCTGTCCATAATGAAAGATTAGTGACGCTTTAACCAATACACATGAATCGCTTTGAGACTCTTCACGCACGTCACAGCCACCTGCCGGTTATTTGTGGCGTTGCAGCCTTATAATTCTCATCAATTACCACTTGGCTTCACAGGTAGTTCAGATTCTTGGCGATAAGTTTCCCTACAAACTTATTTCAAAGAAAATTGACTGTAAGTATAAGGTATGTGTAGAACGTATTACTGTTTCATCGAACTTCACTATATTTATATATTTTTTATCTATCCATCAACTTTTGTAGTACCTGAGTACCAAGGAGAGCCAGATGAGATTTCCATACAGAAATGCAAAGAGGCTGCAAAAGAGGTACCTGTACTATTATAAAATGTTGTATTTTTATCCTTTAAAATTGGTATAGAAAGTTTATTACTGTATATTTTGTTCAGGTTGACGGACCAGTCATTGTTGAAGACACCTGTCTATGTTTCAAGGCTTTGGGGGGATTGCCCGGCCCATACATGTCAGTTTTTAAATTTAATACACTGTATATTAGGGTTGCCACAACTGATTATTTTGATGGATGATTAATCATCAAATTTAACTTGCAATCATTTCACTTTTTCACTTGCTAAATAGTTTTAAAGAAATACTATTAAACGTTTTATATTAAAAGAAAAAATGATTTGTTTTGTTTTGGTAAATCTCACAAAATACATGTTTTGTTTTTCAGAAAGTGGTTCCTAGAACAACTCAAGCCAGAAGGTGAGCAACAGTTACTTGCTTAACATTGAATGTTGCAATGTGAAGCCTCTATGGATTAAATAAAATTAAAAAAAAAGTGTACACCCTGATCTCTCCATCCAAAACATTGAATCCGCAAGCCTGTAATTGTGTGTGTGTTTTTTAAGGGTTGTACAAACTTCTCGCCGGCTTTGAGGATAAATCCGCCTGGGCTCTGTGCACCTTTGCCTTCACATCTGGAAAAGACCAGCCGGTGCAGCTCTTCAGAGGAATAACACAGGTGCCTTCACATCAAACCCGGGACAATGTAACGCATGTCCTAAGTCATCATGATTTTTTTTCAGGGGCACATCGTAGAACCTCGGGGACCTCGAGACTTTGGATGGGATCCGTGTTTCCAACCTGAAGGTTATGACAAAACGTAGGTGCTTGTGTTGGGGATTTACCACACGGGGGACCCAGAGATTAACAAATGTCCAAAACTTTTACCACTACAGTGGTCATAGCAGTTTTTTTAAACAATTAAAATGTTATTATACTTGACATAGAAAAAAAAAAAACAATCATGTTGTTCCAGATATGCAGAGTTGCCTAAACAAGTGAAAAACTCCATATCTCACCGGTACCGGGCACTGGCGTCCATGTCGGAGCACTTTTCAACGCCAGCCAAGCGTAGGAAGACGAATCATGGAGAGGAGAAATGACTACAAAAGAGCTCCAAGTGTATTGAAAATAAATGTTTTTTTTTATAATCGTGTTATTGTGTAGTGGGAAAAATCATGCCGAAAATGTAGAAACTTAAGTGAACCAATAGCTATTTTATGGTTCCTCAAGATGTAAATGTGTGTCCTTTATTCTCTTATTCCACTAAAATCCAATAAATTCTTTTTTTCCCTTGGACTTCAACATTTTTTAATGGAAAGTACTATTGAATACTGGGAAATATTTAAAAGCTTAGCTGTTTTTTTTTTGGTTGTTTTTTTATACGAAAATAGGTCTTGAGTTTGTCATTTTGTAAAAATGTCATTCCTTTCCCATCTGCCACTCCTCCAAATTTGTCATCAGAGGATGTGGTTTTAGAGATTTTTTTATTCTTTTGGGGGATAATGCGTAAAACATAAAGCAAGGTTATTAATACTTTCTGGATGCACAGTAGATTCCAAGACAAAATGTGATGTGAAATGAAGGAGCATTACTCACATAAGAAGATCCAGATTCCTGATGGGAGCAGCAGATTAAAGCCAAGGAAAATCATGATGATTGTTCAGGCTGGCTGCTTCAGGGGAGGTAGAGAGAGAACGAGAATATCTGCAGCCCAAACGGAGCTGGAATAAGCAGGGAATTTTGGATAGTAAGTTACCCATTGAGTCACAAATCACAGTACAGAATGATAACGTGACGGATACGGCCCACGTGCAACACATGTGAATTCAAACAAAGTCGTGTGTAGACGACAGGTAAAACCAATTGGTGGAAAAGCAAGATTTTGCCCTTCTAACACAGGAGGAAAAACAGGAAAAGGACTGCAAGACGTAAACCTGGTGTCTGTCTGCCATGATTACACAAGAGGATGCGGAGGTTTTGATGTGGCTTCTAGATGAACATACCTGACCCACATGAAAACCTCCAGATGCTCTTAAAAGGGATAACAAGAACCCACAGGAGTATCAAAGAGACCTTTGTGCCACATACCAAATGGTTGACTCGTTTTTTTTTGTTCCAAAGGGCGCAAACTAATGACTTTCCATAAATGTTTCCTGTAAACGGGAGTGAGGGGGAAGAACGTTTTTTTTTTTTTTGGTTCCAAAGTGATGGAAAAATTCCAACTAGGACTAGTTGTTTGTTAGTAATGTTTTTTTAAATTTTATTGGCCTCTAACTGCTAATAATCGATGTTGAAAACCCCATATTGTTTGATCACTGCTGGAGTACCCAGAGAAAACCCATGCAAAAACTCCACACAATAAGTACTTCCCGGGAATCAAACCCTCAACCCCAGAACTGAGGCCGAAGTGCCAACAACTTTCCACCGTGCCACCCTTAACATCTCATCTCATTTTCTGTACCACTTTATCCTCACTAGGATCACAGGAATGTGGGTAACCAGGGATACTAAATCACATTTCCTTGGATGAAAAAGCATACTTGCTTGGTGTAATATAACGAAATATAGTCATTTTATTTTTGGAGTGGAATAACATTTGGGAGGGGCTGCAGATAAAAATAATAGGCGTTTTTTTTTTTTTTTGTTATTTTAACCAAAAAGTTCTGGGTTGTGAAGGGTGAGCGACTGCAGCAGATGCTGGAAGTCGTCCGCAGTCCAAGGCAAAATGCCGGGCTCCATGGCCGGGGGGATGCTACTGCTGTCCGGGCAGATGCTCTGCGGGTCGTTGAACGTCACCAGAACGTCGGTTCCGAACTGCGGCAGGCGGAAGACGCCCAGGTGGAGCCTGACCCGGTTCCGGGCCGTCTCGTTGTATTTGGACACGCACTGGATTCCCGTCAGCACCCAGGCGGAGTGGCAGGCCGACAGCGAGAGTGACGCTTTGGACAGGGGGATCACGCCGATGATCTCATGGGCGCCGGGCTGCGAGGCGGCGTTGTTCCCGGCGATGTCCTCGAAGTGGAACGGGGCAGCGTCTGGGTCCGACACGTGGCCTTGGTACTCGACCAGTTCCACGATCAAGCTCTGGTCGGTGTTGGGGTGGACGAAGGCTTCCTGGTTGTCCGGAATCTCGCGCAGCTGGCTCACGTCCGCGGCGCTGTGAGGCAGGACAGCCGAGAAGGCACCGCCGAACAGCGGGTGAGGCTCGTTCACATGCTGCATATCCACTTGGCCAGAGGAGACTTTCACTCTGTAACTTTTTAATTTGTCTGCAAATAATAATAAAAAAAACACTTTACATTCCCCTCCAACGAATATTAAATGTGCACCAACATTAAGTGGGCGACTTGCTTCCCAGTGAAGCTTCTTCTTTTCGCAACGAGGCTTGGAAAAGACGCTGCTGCCACCTACAGGCAGGGTAGGAAAAGACACTGGAACTCATCGTGATTTGTTTTTGTTTTTAATCCTTTCGTGGACGGAGTTTATTACAATCGATAGCTATTTAGAGACTTAAGACCGCTAACCTAAATATAGACCAAATGGCTATTATTGATCAGTAGGAAAAAACTTTTTATGTAAATATTATTATTGTATGTTTTTGATTTGTGTAATTACAAATGCATATAACTGCCGTCTATAAATAGGCCAGACTAGTGTGTAACAACGCCGTTTTACTTCCTAAAAATCCATTACGTTCAGAATGATTTTAACCCTGTTATACTGGCATGTTTTCCGTTTTATAACTTAAAACAAATACAAGCAAAACAGTATATTAATGACCTGTATGAGATATTTTAGAAAGGGTGGGTGCGGTTTTCCGACAGACTTCCTGCCATTTTCTGGTCAGCTGATCCGTGATCAAGCTATCGCAAAACAGTAGCAGGAGTAGTGAAGGAAGCTCGATTAACATCCACAATGCGGTCTTTTTGGGACATTATTTGATAAAACCTCGCACCAACCTGGCACCCTAAAGAGTGAGTCTTCCGAGGTTCGCTTATTTTATTAGCTCAATCGAGTGTCGGTTGTTGTTAGCATCCGTAGTTTAGCATGGAGGCTGTGACATGTCAAAGAGGAGTGACATAGCTCGTTCATTTGCAACGTCTTCGTTCATTTTACGACATAAAGCGTTGCTTTGTGACTCAACTATTGTGGTGGCAAATGTTTATAGTACGAAACAGCTGTGTGACAGCTGTGTTTGTCAGAGAAGGCTAAATGGAGAACAGTAAAGAAAATAATTACATTGACAGCAGCATCTTTGCCTTCCTGTCATCCTGCGCACTCATTTCTATATTGACTCCATCTCTGATAAATGACATTTTAGTCTTCTAATTATTTCTCCTTTCCTTTTCAAGTGACTTATTTCTGAGCTCAAATTAAAAAAACTATCATCCAGACTGTTACTATATTTATTATTTCAGTCATAACACCTTTAGTTTTTACTGTTGTTTTTGTTTGTGTTGATTGTTTTTAATGTTCTTTTCCACAATGTGCATGTGAAACCTAAATAAAGGTCCCAAAGATGGAGGCTGTAAGGCCCTAATGGCTCTCGTTTTTCGGCCCATTGACATTTATTTGACAAATGTTGGTCTTAAGATGGGCATTGAGAAAAGTAATAAATGGATTGAAAGAGATTTTCCTATTGCCTTTCTATTTTCTATGTTCCTTACTTACTAGCTTTTGTTACCCGCACTTTCTCTCTTTTACTCGCCCTAGTTTCTTCTGTTCTGCATTTATCGGAAACTTCCTTGCGCTGAAAGGTTTCCAGTCTCGGTGCCAGAATCGAACGTGGGGAAAGCGCCTGTTTCCAAATTGCACTGGACTCAATGGTACAAGCTTTATGGTTGATCAGAGTGAAACAAAGATTATGTGGTAGTAGTGTCTAATGAAACTTGGTATTGCAATATTCTCTCACAATAATAGTTGTAATGGCTTCTCTCCCCTGACGACAGAGGGAGCCCGACCGGGAGGAGCAACAGCAACTTGACGACAACATGCCCCCCAAATTTAAAAGACATCTCAACGACGATGAGGTCACGGGGTCGGTTCGCAGCGAGAGGGTTTGTTTGCATCACTTATTATTATTTATGTTGTATTAGTGGTGCAAATTACTGTTTCTCAATCTTTTTTAAAGATGTGGGCACCCTTTTTGCATTGCAGAAATCTGAATACATATCTGTTCATTTAAAACTGTCAGCAACAGGAATTAATGAAACACGAAAATGTCTAATTTTTCACACCGACTTGTAAAATTACGATTTGGACTTATTGTTGATTTTTCAATTTTATTTTTTATTATTGTCATCAATGAGTTAAAAATGCACCTGTTTTGGTTTGCTGTGGTTACTTAATCAAGGTTGGATGATGGTCTTGATACTTCAATAATCTCCCGGAACATCCCACAAACGCGCAGTGCTGAGAACACCACAGCAACAGTGATCTCCCGCCACGCCGCCGGCCAATCAGAAAGCGAGCCTCTCTTCTGCTGTTAAAAATTGAATGCGCCCGCCCTCGCTGATTCGCCACAAATAGCGTCGGGTGTTACATGTCGCCGCTTCTTTTAGCCCCTCGTCCGTACCTCTTGATCCGCGCTCACGCATTGGATCCGGTCCTTCATTGGCACGGGCTGGCTTCTTTTGATGTTGGCTCAGGTGGAGACAGTGATCAGACGAGTCACCCCTCATCATGATCCTCGTAAATCTCCAAATGAGCTTGAGCGGAAAGTTCAGCACCCCTGTAAAAGAAAAATGTTATCCTTTTATCGAAGTAATACCAATGCCCTTTCAGAGATATTCAAATCCAGAGCAATATTTATAAAAAAAAATAGTCATCTGTGGAAGAGTGATGTACCTTTTGGTAATCGGGCCCTTTTTCTCTTCACAGAGGAATCTGCTGGAAGAAGATTCAGATGAGGAGGAGGACTTTTTTCTGTGAGTTTGCATGTGCTTATGGAGGGTGGTCAAAAAGTGGGTATGCAATCCAGTGACTAGGACACAAATGGGAGGATAGGAAAGATTAGGTCATGACCCAAAGGGTCAGTTGGACAGTTTAGCTCATTGGCTGTCATTGATGGGGAATAGATGTCCAATCCATCTAGCATCATCCACGTCGCAGAAAGAGTGAACCATGGTGCTGTTATGGTCCTGACTGGCTTTCTCCCTATTTTTCAGGCGTGGCCCGACGGGACCCCGAATGGGAGGACAGAATGAAAAGCTAAAACAGTGAGTCCAAGTCACAGTCAGTGGGGTCTGCTTATTTTGCATACGCTGTTTGTTTTCTTTACAGGGGGCTTTTGTTGGTACTTTTTGTGGCACATTGTTTAATATGCACACTGTTTTTAAGCTGTTGGTCCTGAACAAAGCAAATCCCTCTTGGAAAAAAAAGGGGCCGTCCTGTTCAAATACATTTGATTTACGGTGGATTGAAACAAAAAACCAAAAAAAAAATAGAAAACAAAATACTGACCACTCTTTGTGTCCTGGTGGTTGTCAGCGTCCAGTCGCAGGTGGACGAGGTGATTGACGTAATGCAGGAGAACATCTCCAAGGTGATCGAGAGAGGCGAGCGTCTCGACGACCTGCAAGACAAGTCAGGTGAGTCATAGAAAATGACTAAAAATATATATATAAAAAAAAAAAAGAATATATACTCTACTGAATGGGCTATTGTATGCTAAAAGTTTGTGTTGTGATGTCAATGTGTAAAAAAAAAAAAAAAACAACAACATGTGTTTCTGGAGCAAATTTGCACTCCAAACAACAGCTCAATGATGAACACATTGGGAAGTGGCCATTCTCTTGGCATTCAAGCAGTTCTTGTATCCGAGTGGCCAACAACACACACGTGGAAGACATTTGCGAGACCGTGTCGTGAGCGTCGCCCTCGGGCGCTCGTCACAGGTGCAACCTCGGAAGTTGGACTTGCTTACATTCTGTCGGGTTAACGAGCGTCTTCACGAGAGACGGCAGACGCACGACAAAGACTCGCAGGGGAGGTCTGACCGACCTCGGAAGAGGGGACCGGAGTGTTTCTGCACGCTAACGAACGCTCTGTTAACAAGTGGGGTCGGTGTCCCGGCAACGGGCGGGCGGGATTACACCAAAAAGCCATAAGTAGTAAGCATCAAAATGTGTTTTTGTCCTGTTGTGTATAAAAAAAGGCTAGTGGTCACATGTTTTGGAACCTTGCGTAACCTCGGCGCAGTCTGAGTCACGTCAGTCCGAGTAAACGCGATCCACAGCTTCTCCTAGAATTTCTCCTTACTTGTCCTCATGTGACTTTTTCACTTTTTCCAGAGAGTCTGTCGGACAACGCGTCGGCCTTCAGCAGCCGATCCAAACAGCTGCACAGGAGGATGATGTGGCGGAACATGAAGGTGTGTTATCGGCAGCCCCCCTCCCCCCCTTTGCACAACAAGTGTCAAGAGGCTTCTCCTGCCCCTTTTGTTTTCAGATGAAGATGATCATCGCTTTGGTGGTGGTGGGTCTCCTGTTGATAATCATTGGTGAGGATGAAGCCCACACGTTTGCTCAAATTTAGGAAAAATGCAAACATAACTTAACTCTAAGGCTATATGTTGATGTCATAATATGGGATATTTACATAAAGATTGGATTGATCCAAAAAATTAACATCATTAGGATACCAAGTTACAGCCAGCCCGTCATGGGAGCTAAACTGTCACAGAAACTACAAAAACACGACTTAAATTAAATATAAAAATAAAAAACAGGTGGCAATAAATACCTAATGGGAATATTAGTCATATTTACCTTGCCTTTTTATATGGTAGAAGACAAATTCCTCTCAAAGTCCTCATAGTGCTTGTGGGTTTAATAGCTTCTTTTGTAATGGCACCAAGTTTTGGAGAGTAAAAGGATACCACCATACATCCACCTGGATTGAGATTTCAATTTGTTAAGCACAATCGAATTGAAAATCCATGGAAACGTCGATAAACATTGACACTTTTAGATATTCCGTATCGTTCCAATCTTTGACGGGTTTCTACAATGGTCAAAAAGATGAGATTTCAGTGAAATTTAATTGGAGTCATTTGTATTGAATTACAAATATGTCTCATAAGCCACGGTTAGAATTAAATGGCACTTAAAAGCCAAATAGACGGTATGTGGTGACTGAAAACTTTGCTGTCTCAGTTCCAGTTATTCTGCGGTATCGCTAATGTCTACAAACCAAGACGAGGGACTACCTCCATCCTCGTCTTTCTCAAAATCTCTTCAAACGGTCCCACCGTCCAATCAAGGGGTGGACGCCGGAAGACACCACCCTTACTTTGTCATCACTAAGGTTGGCCGCCTTCATCCCTACTTTGGAATTATAGGAAGCGTAGACTCGTTTTCATTGGACGCATCCCTCTTTGCACCAAGTAGTAGTTTGATATGTGACATTACCGTGTAACCTGCCAATCTAGTTAATAAAGGGGGGACTTTTTCATGCTTTTCATTATTTCTTTACCAAAGCCTGCCATTTACGGAGCTGGGCATCAAATTTATTTTGGAAGTCTAGGGCAGTCAATGATTTAAGAGGCTTTGCATTTTTCTTTTTTTTTTTTTAAGTCAGTCAAACTCGCAGATCATGAATGTTTCTAGACCAGGAATAGTCAACAGCACCAATGCACTGCACTATTTTTTTTTTAGTTGTGTTGAGTTTTGAAGCTCGGCTTGTTAGAATTCTAGACATCGTTTTTAAAGCTGTGAAGCAGTCTGGTTTAAACAAGCCTTGCTATTTAATGTCTTTTAATTTATTCCAAGTTTTACGTGTCGATTGTGTGACGCCGCACTTGGTGTAAGCATTCCAATGTTTATCTCATCCTCTGTGTCTGAAATAAAGTGCTTTTAAAAGTCATTTTTCCAGTTTGGTCTGGTTTTCGGGTTGATGGAACTAAACACCATTTGGTGATGAGGGAACGCTTCAAATAGAACTCTAATCAGGTCAAGCAGAAAAAGTCATGTACAATCTTTTTTCTTATACCTGTTACCCAAAATAAAAACACTTGTATAACAAAAAAAACTACTAGTTTAAGTAGAATAGACCTCTAGTGCTGTTAGTGGCAGCCAATTAGCATCCAGCTGGGTCTAACCAGGTGAAGGCTATTAATTTACAGTTAAGTGGGTAGGCATTCATTTAGTATTAAAAGAAAAAGTATTTTTTCCCAAAAACATGATATGGATACATGCCCCAAAAACACACAACAGAGTTTATGGAGAGTCCAAAAATGTTAATATCTTTGAGATCTACCCGTTTTTGCAATTGGACACCTCCATTGTCTCAATTTTGCCTGGTGGCTTCCACATCTGAAGTCGATATGTGGGAAAACTCATAAGAAAAATGTTTTTGCCAATGAATAACAGTTTAAAATCGTACATGTGACGGTATAATCCATTTTGCATATGCTTGGGCAAAAATAAAATGAGGAAAAATAAAGTTTAGACATTTCATTGGACTGGTAAAAGTTCCAACATATCTAAGAGCTCATTGTCGTCCGACCGGGGTCTTTTATATCACTTGGGCCCCGACCATGGCACCTCCACCCAGGGGTGACGCTTTTATGTGACGTTTTAAACAGAAGCAGTCTGGGACTGTTAAAAACATCCACACAATCACATGCCTGTTTAAAAACAATCGTGCCGAAAATCTCACCCTCCTGTAACATTGTGAGCCGAGGACTTTTTATTTTTTGTAAGTCTTCCACATTGGCAGCACAGTATGTTTTGGTCTTGTTCAGGGATGACTTCAGATTCCGGGCATAGCAGCGGTTCCGTGAGTCACATGAAAAGAAATTAAACACACACAAAGTGGAGCGCCAAGTGGTATTAGTCACGCCGTAAATTGATATAAGTGTCTCAGTCTCTGCGAGTAAAAGCAACAAATCTCCAACGAAAGAGACTTTAAGCCTCTTTGGCTAAGATTTGTGAAAACAAGCATGGTTAAACACTTAATGCTGCTGCTCATATCCCCTTTTTCCCCCACCATCTTTCCTCCCTAAAAGTACAGAGACATACAATGTTATTCCTCAACCATGAGTGGGAAAGATAAAATGCCTCAATTTGGTGCCCGCAGGAAATAAAGTGGAAGAGGATGAAACCCAGCTGGGGGTATTATTTTAATGATCAACAAATTAAACAATTGCATATCCATTTAAAATGGGCAATTATTAATAAAACCATATGAAATATTTTATTTTTCATTATTCAAAATATTCCAATATTTTAGTTAACTTCTCCTTTTGTCATTTACAATCAAAGAATCATTTGAATAGACTAATTTTCATTCATTGTTGTCTTTTTCTATGATGCAATTATTTAGTTAGTGAAATTGTATACTATACTAGAGGCTGCAAGTTAAAAGAACTAGAATTTGCAGTTTGTTTGTTTTTTTCATGACTTAATAATAATATATAATGATAATTAACAAAGTAAGTGATGTCCTACTGTTTTTGGCATCCGCTGAAAAACTCCCAGGTGACCCCCCCCCCCCCCCCTTTCTGCATCAGGCGACTCCTGAGCCGGATGACCCCCCCTCACCCATCCACACGAAAGGTGACACCGCTGTAATCTCACCCTGCGAGGCCCCGACTTTCTCAGAACGCGTCGGCCATATCCTAATAATTACTTATGGGTTATTAAATAAAACAATGTGGTGTTTACAGATTCAGAAAAGGTTTATAATTGTATTGGGGGTGAACTGTGGGTTAAAAGAAATCTTTGAAAACATGCAATCCTACTCCTCCCGTAAATTCTAATTTCACCCCTCCCTCGCTCTCTCCTCACTCCCTCCTTTTTACCTCTCCGCTCACCGTATAAATATCCGTGTGGGGTACGGGGGAGAGTCCAGTCGAAGTGACCGGGAGAAAGACGCTAAAAAGTCTCATCGGATTTACTCCTCGCTATACTTGGTCATGTTCCTCCTGCTATCCTTGTCCCTTTTGGGGTTCCTCGCCCGGCCGGGTGACGCCCAAGAGCGAGCCGCCCTGTGGAGAGGCAACGACCGTGCCGGGCGATGCCAGTACACCTTCACCGTGGCCAGCCCTTCCGAAGCCAGCTGCCCCCGAGTCGGAGGCCCCGAAATGGAGGGCGTCCAGGCCAGGCTCTCCCTGCTGGAGGCAACGGTGGCCAGACTGGTGGGAGGGGGCGCGGAAGCATCTGTGCCGTCCGCACCTGATGCGGGGGCTGAACTTCAGGAGGCGCTGAACCGGGCGCTGGGTGAGAGGAACCTGCTCCAAGGGGAGAAGGAGCGCCTGGAGAGGGAGCAAGAAGCGCTTCAGAGGCGACTGTTGCAGATGCTGAGGGAGACGGAGAGCCTGAGGAGCAGACCGTGCCCCCCGCAGACCCCCGCCGTGCCGGGAGCCGATATCATGAGAGCGGCGGGAGGTAAGGATAGCGCCCGGGGGCCAAATCTACTCGCCACGTCAAAAATATGCATGTGTAAAAAGTGCTCATTGAGAGACCAATGGAAGTCAGGGAATTAATCTTAATAATATTCTCTTCTCTTTATATGTTTCTTTTTAAATGAAACGACAAGGTAGTATGTCTAGGATCTCCTTTTCTGTGTTTACAAAGAGATTATTTTAACCCCAAATAACATTGGGAAATTGCAATCATCCAATTTGCTCCAACTTTTAAGCAACTTTTTTTCAGCAGATTTTCGTCCCATTGCACATTTCCATGCCCAATACGGGTTGAAATAAAGTTCTAATCTAATCTAATCTAAAAATGTGATTCGCGTAAGAGCCAATTAGACTGCAAATAATACCAGCACCACCCACTTGAAAAGAAATGGTTGCCACATCAATGGCGGCCAATGAGTGACTTCACATAATGTTTAACATACATGACCGGATATTTTTACCCTCCACCTTCACAGTTTTAATATTCTCATTTAGTGAAAGTTTGCGCGTAAACACCCGACTCGGTTTACTCCCAGTTGGGTCAGCTGACTATTTATGAGCTTTTACGACGGCTGTTTCCCTTCGCGTGGCGAGCCGGGTGCCAAGTCAAATGTAATTCACAACCTGGAAGCAGACATTACGCGCTCCAGGCTTTTCAAGAAAATGACTTGGGGGAGGAATTTTCTGTATATATATACATATATGTATTCATATATATATACATATACATATATGTATACATACATATATATATATATATATATATATATATATATATATATATATATATATATATATATATATATATATATATATATATATATATATATATATATATATATATATATATATATATATATATATATATATATATATATATATATATATATATATATATAAACACCTTGTGTAGCTATAACAACCTATTCAGGGCAAACTGAGGATAATAAACAAAGATGGAGTCCCATCTGGACCACACATGCATACGAGCAGCAGCTTACAATGTGTTTACTTGTAGGACTGATAAATGACTTTGCCCATTAACCTCCTGTTCTGTTTTCATTTGTTTTGTACCGTCGTTATTACTTCCTGCCGTTTCTCTGTCATTAGCGGACTACATATGAAAGCCATTAAAGCTTTCGGCTTCATTACAGCTTTTTGTTTATATGCAGCCGAGGTTGACCTTTTGGTAACTTGTACACGATTCATTCCGATATTCGTCAGGCCTTTTTTTCAAACAAACTCCAGAATGAAAACATGCTAATGTACGATGGCGTGGGGGTCACCTCGCTTTCCGACTGCGTGTCTCCACGGCAGCTGAGAATGTGGGTGTCCACTTCCTACTGTGGTATTCTATAAAGCTGGAGTTACCTTCACACGGCCTCTCAAACTACCCCCCCCCCCCCCCCCCGTGTTATTGCTAAGTAATTAAATCATGGATTGACTGTGTGCAGGTTCGAGCCCCGTGTCCCACCTGATGGCGCGTCCCAACAGGCAGGGTGACAGCAGCAGTTGGAGAGGTCAGGAGGTCGCCTTGCACCCGCATCCAATTTTTCACGTCACAAACACTCTGACGCCTTTTCACATCCGTGTTTATGCGTGCGACAGACTCGGCGTGGCAGGAGGGCTTCCAGGAGCTCAAGGCTGAGGTGACCGAAGTTCCCGCCCCTGAAGAATACACAGGTGGGTTGGAATTTAGACTCCAATTATGACATCATAACCACTCATTTTTTTCCCAAATAAAGAGCTTTGTTTTTTTACTTTATTATCATTTCATTATAATTGAATTGAATTTTTTTTCTATATTTTGATATTTTCATTAAAAAATACACAGTACAGCTCTATTTTTGTACTATAATGTAGTTATATACCTACCTTTAAGTGACTAAAAGAAAAGAACTGGCTACACAATTGTCTAAAACTACAAAACATGCAATTTTCATTTAACCAATAATTTCTTGTACTTCACTCACATGAGCAGCTCTGGCATGAATACAACACCCAAACAACCTTTCCTCACGCCAATATGACACTGCCAAATATGACACCCCCTCAAAAAGTTGCCGCCATGGTGACGGCCTCAAAGCAAACAGCGCTATTAATATTGAACGCGCGTCGAGCACGCGAATAGCAGCGTCATGCTAGCCCGCCCTTGCGACTTCCTGGATTTGGACTTGTACGCCAAGCATCAACAACATTGCCTTTTTTTCGGCCCAGGTTGCGGCGTGCTGACGTCCGTGTCGGAGCCCGTCACTCACAGGAAAACCGACAGCATCGCCGGCAAATACGGCGTGTGGATGCAGGACCCCGAGCCCGTGGCTCCCTACGGGCCCGACATGGTGTGGCGCATTGACACCGTGGGCTCTGAAGTCAGGCAGCTCTACGGATACCAAAATATGGAGCAATTCTCCAAGGGTTTACCCACAAAGGTGATTTGGAGTGGCTTATAAATCGTTCCGTTTGTGACAGATGTCAATGAAATATGGCAATGCTTTGAATTTGGCTGCTTAGGCAGAAGCCTGTTCCCTTAAGAGTGCGTATTTGTCGTTAAATGAAGCGTTCTGTTGCCAGGTGGTGGTATTGCCAGAAGCTCTCGAGGGCACGGGCGCCACCATGTACCGAGGCTCGCTCTACTACCAGCGCCGGCGCAGCCGCACGTTGATCCGCTTTGACCTGGCGTCGGAGAGCGTGGCGGCGCGGCGTGAACTGCCTCACGCCGGCTTCCACGGCCAGTTCCCATACTCGTGGGGTGGTTACACCGACATCGACCTCGCGGTGGATGAGCGTGGCCTGTGGGCCGTCTACTCCACCAGCAAGGCAAAGGGTGCCGTGGTGCTGTCCCGCTTGGATCCGCATGACCTGCGCGTCACCAAGAGCTGGGAGACCACTGTGCGCAAGAACGGCGTGGCCAACGCCTTCGTCATCTGCGGCCGCCTCTACACCGTCGCCAGCTACTCGGCGGCCAACACCACCGTCAACTATATGTACGACACCGACAGTAGCCGGGGTCATGTTTTGGCCGTCCCCTTCCAGAACAAGTACCGCTACAACAGCATGATCGATTACAACCCGACACAAAAGAAGCTCTTTGCGTGGGACAACTTCCACTTGGTCTCCTATGACCTGAAGCTGGGGCGCCCCCCGGCGGCCTGAGACCCCCACCAAGCCAAGAAAATGGACTTTGGCGTATGCGCTCTTTCTATACAGACTCATTACCGTTGGCAAAGCTGCCAGTTAGCTAAAAAGAAAAAAAGCTACACAAATACATAACTATTTTTCATTATGTACATTGTAACTTAACTTAACCCTTTCAGGGACAGTGGTCACTACAGTAGACAGCTATTCAAAAATGTAACCTCCAGACTTTAACCCTTTATCGGGCAAGTGACTATTTTTCGTCATCAAAAAACACGCCATCCTATTTGATTTTTTAATTATTAATCATTATTGGACTTTTTAAATCTAATCTAGAAATGAAAACTGAAATACACAACTAAAGTATTTTAACAATTGCAAAGGTACTACTGGTAGATCATATGACAAAATCTTACCCTGACTAAAACGAGCGTGCTGGTTCCGTGCTTCGTTGGTTCATTTTGTGTCCTTCAAACCAGGAAAAGGGCAAAACTGCTCTCCGTCCGAGCTCAAACCGAATAGTTTTCACTGCTGCGTGCCATTAGGGGAATGAAATATTTATGCTTTATTTTGATGTTCAATGTAAACCATTCCCTATCAGTGAAGGCAATGGACGTCCAATTCGCTTGCACTAGGAGGGTTGGCCTCAATTACTCGCTGATAGCCTCGATTGGACATTCGCTATTGTCAAAGTCAGCCAATGAGTAAAGGAAATATGTAATACTCAGTAGAGGTGTTTAATACTCCTTGGTAATTGTGCATGATTCAATAACAAATGTCTTAGGGACAAAAGTTTTGTGAAACTGTCTTGATGTATAAACTGAAAGAAATTATTAAAAATTCTTAAAACTTTATATGCATTGTAGGCCAACATTGTGTGTGGGTTGTGGAGGAGTGTGTATATAAAAAAAAACACATAAGAATGACTGCATAATTGAATGTAAAATAATTGCTATCATGATCTGGACAGGGGAAAAAACAAACAGTTAATGTCATTACTATAGTATACATGTTATTTTAGCTCACGTGGCAGTAACATGTCCCCTAAATTCACTAACTTTTTAAACATTTATCCACCATTAAAAGTGCGACTGCTAAATGAGAATCTCATTTTCGCTCAAAACAAAGGACTCCAACAACATCAATCTTATTTTTAAATAGCAATCGTTAACTTTTGGCAATGTTATCTACCTTTAATGCGATTTTTTTCTTCAGTAGTAGCTGGATGTGGCGTCCATCATGAAAAGAGCGACGAGGGGCACAGCTTCCTCTTCAGTGATGTAATTAGCTGCCATTTTGGGGAGAACCACTGATGTTCCAATTCAAATCCAAACTCTACATGTTAGACAACATCAGTCAATAATTTCATTGTACACACATTATAATGTGATATTGGGGGAACATTAATGAATCTTTGAAACTTGTTAAATACTTAGGAACGAGTTATATTGCCAACCCACAATGAAATAATTTGGTTAATTAACTTTAGCTAGTAACTCCTAATATCATCCCCGAGTAAATTCCAGACATGAAATGCAGACTTCAGTCGTCTTAACAATTTTTATTAGTTTCTGTAACCAAACCAAGAGAATGTAAATAAGACCGTACATATTTTAATACAGCGATGTAACCCCTGTACAACAAAACAAAAAAGCATGACACTCCTTTCCCTCGCTCATTCATCCATCCATCATCCACTCACACACCTCCCAAACTCTTCCTTGTACAGCGGCCATTTTGTGTGTGTCGGGGGACCTTCCGATTAAGAAGGCGATTAAAAAGAGAGACCGGGCGGGGTGTGCTCGGTTTCTTACTTTGTTTTCTTGATTGGGACAGAAGGCAGACGTGGGGGGAAAACAGTACTGGTGTCTCCCATCAGTTTATATATTTATATATATTTATTTAAAAAAAAAAATCTGCCAACAAGTCACATTTGCAGCTCCTGTGTTTTTTAAATGAGCATGCGCAAGTGTGTTCAGGTCGCTTGACAACAACGCTCTCCCTGTGCTGTTTTAACCTTTGGCTAAATATACAGGAGCGTTCCGTCGCAAACGCACGCGTGAGAGAAATAATTCTTGTTCGAAAGGAGACATTTTGTGCGTGACTGACGCTCCAATGGGTTGGACCACGCCGCCCCGACAAGATTGTTTCCACTAAACAAAACAACTAAAATTCTGTTAACTGAAGAGGTCAAAATGATGCTCTTGGAAAAACAAACAAACAAACAAACAAAAAAGGAGCTGAAGTCGAAAGAGCGATTGGAAAAAGGAATTAAGGGGGGAAAAAAAAAAGAGCATGACACGTCAGTGTCAACTCTTCTACGTTTTGCCCCAAACGCAACAATGCCGCGCAAACGCTGCTAAAAGGCGGCCAAGCATCTTGTTTTGTCCCGGTTTCTATTTTCCCTCCTCTGACTTGACGGCCTGCGGCTTGATGGGTCCGGTGCGGACGGGCTTGGCTGCCGCCAGTACAGAGACTTGGGCGGGCGGTTTGTCAGCGTCGGGGTTGGAGTTGAGTGACGGCAACTGGGGCATGGCGGCCTCCAGCAGCTGGGGCATAGCAGCTTCCAGCAACTGGGGCATGGCGGCCTCCAGCAGCTGTGGTGGTGCCTTGAGCGCTTTGCTCCGCTGCTGTTGCTGCTCTGAGAAGAACTTGTGGGTGGACTGCAGCACCTCGGCCCGCTGCTTGGCCTAATGGACAAAGAGGTAAATGATGGATGTGTCCTTTTAAGAACAAACGACAGAGGCATCAACTGGCAACAGAACTCACCTTGAGGTCCTGTTCAGCCTTCATGGTAGCCTGGGTACCACCCCTGGGAGGTGCGGGTAGTATGCCAGGGCCTCTAGAAGGAAGGTGCTGAGCGTGTTGTGGGTGCTGAGGGTGCTGAGGCCGGGGGTGCGGCATGAGACCTCCGCCGACACCGCCCATTCCCATGTTGGGGTTCATGGGGGGTCCCATGGGCGAGCGCTGCATGCCACCACCACCGCCACCAAAGGAGTTGGCGTGAGGCGCTCGAACAAGTGGGGATACCATGTTGGCTTGAGACAGAAGCTGATAGAGAGAGAACACAAGTGATGAGTCATTTCAAAAAGTGAGGGTATTTTTTTTAAGTCATTAAATCAATTTGATTGGAACCAATGCACACTTTTTCCATTTATGGTTAAGGTTCTGAGCAGAAAAGGCTGTATTCTGTCAATTTTCCCATGATTGACTGCTAATTAATAAAGAAATAGGAAAAGAAGGATTTATTATTTATTAGCCAATTTTTCACCTGTCCGACCTGCGAGTTGAACTGGGTTGGGAAGTGCTGGGCCATCCTCATGCTGCCAGAATTGGCCTGAAACTGCTTCTGGTACAACATGCTGTTCAATTTGGCCGACTGGCTGCTGGGGGACGTGGAGCTCGCCCTAAATGGAGTCCCAAAATTTCAAGGTAAATTCATTTTAATACTGCATGCCCCACGCAATCAAATCAATGCCCGCGATAGAAATTCAATCCATTTGAATTGGGAGTGGAGATCTACCTGTATGGGCTGGAGGTGGGCGTGGTGCTCCGGACACCAACTGGCGGCGTTACGGGCTTCACGTCCATCCCGCCACCAAACAACTTGAGGTCCATATCCATCTGTAACATCCGAACCAAATCACAACTCTGCGTATGGTCCAAACAATCAACATACTGGGGGCCTATGTTTGTCTGTCACATTGAAAACGGACACAAATCCAACCAACGAGCCACATTCAGCACAGGACAAACGACTGATGGAAAATACTAAACCCGCAATCCACCAGAAAACAATACCTTGCTGGTGGGAGCCTGCATCATGCCGTGGCCGTGACTATGACCATGACCGTGAACATGACCATGACCGTGGCTGTGGCCGACGCCGTGGCTGTGGCCGACGCCATGGCCGTGGCTGACGCCATGGCCGTGGCTGACGCCATGGCCGTGGCCATGGCTGGGACCCATGAGGCCTCGGTAAGGCTGCGCGATGGGTGGTTGCCTTCCAATGTTGGGGGGCTGCGGTTGCGGAGGTGTGGGAGGCATGGCCAAGAGGGGCTGTCCTCCGCCTGATCCAAAGTTGGCCAGAGAAAGCTGAGAAGGCAGGGGGACCGTCACCTGGAACAACATACGCTATACGTACATAATTGGATTTCTTTCTATTTTTACCCAGCACCCAATTTTCACGCGCTTTACCTGCTGCATGGCCGAGCTCGGCGATTGAGTGTTGCTGTAGTAACTGCTTTGACCATGTTGCTGCACTTGGCCGGAGTAGATATTGGAATGCTGGTTCATCCCCTGCCGAGCCTAAACACGTCACATCAAATTAAATTGTTGCTATTTTTCAAAACGAAGGCTATAGCCACACAAAAGCAAATGAGAAAGCTTAGCACAAACAGAATATTACACAATATTGCTAAAGAGTCAGTCAGTGAGTGTGCCGTCACCTGGAGCAAGTGGGTATCAATGAGCTGGGAGCCCCCAATGCCGGACGGCTGGTTGAGCTGTGGCTCAAACAGGATGGGGATGTGCTGTGTGGAGGATGGCTGCTGGTAGGCCAGGCTGGACTGAGGCTTGCCAAGTTCTGGCCCCTGCACGCCAGGGTAACTGTGCAAGGAGGGCCCCGATAGCATCATGGAGGGCTGCGACAGGCTGCTCTGCATGAACGCCTGCTGAGACCTGAAGCGACATAAAGACAAAACCCTCATGAATTTGTTCAAGTGAGCGCGACTCGAGTCTGCTGACGTAGCGAGCGGTACCTGTAAGGCTGCAGCGAGGAACTGAACAAGTCCTGAGGCTGCGAGACCGGTGGACCGGCACCCAGGCCAAGTTGGGCCTGGTGGGTGTGTTGGTGCTGGGGTTGACCTTGCAGCGGAGCATAAATTGGGATGGGGATCTGCTGCACCGCTGTGGGCTAAAAAGGTCAGACAGCGTGTTTACCAGATGGATCTACAATTTACAACATGTATCTATCCAAATACCAATCATTCGCCTCAATGTTATAAATGGCAAACAGTGAGACTTTCAACCCTCACTGCATCCAAATTCAAAGTATTTCACTGCCTGCTTCACATCTCTCATTTATTTGGCTTCACATCTCTAATTTATTTTTCACTTTTTTGCTCCAAGATATATACTTTTCAATGAACCAATTCACATCCAGTGAACTACATGGTTGTTAGGGGTAGATTTCAGGGGTGGGAAATCTGGCCTGAGGGAGCACCACAGCTGCAGCTTTCACTTTAATCAACAGGGCTTGTGCTGAAACAAGAAGCACCTGACTGCAATCCACTGATTGCACTTCTATCATACCATATTAGTGGAAAAGCTATGACATGACTTACTGAACAGGTTTTCAAACTTTTTTTTACTTCAAGATCTACTTTTCAAGGAGTTAACCTTCCACAATATATATGGATAGGGGCTCTCAAGGCCTGGAATTAGCCACCTCTGCTTTTGAAGAACATTGAATTGAATACTTTAATTGTTATTATACAAGTAAAATGAGATTTCACCATGAAGTGTGCAAATAACATAAGTAACTGAACAACAAGGACAACATTGCTTACTTGCGAAAGCCCAGGTTGGAAGCCTTGCTGCTGTGCCAAAGAGGGAGGAGCCAAGCGAGGGTGTGGGGTGCTGAAGAGATGGCTAGTGTCCATGTAGAAGGCTGGAATCTGGGCTGCAGAACCTTAAAATGTAAATTAAGGTGAAATAAAAATGTTTTTGATTATTGGAGTGTGTGTGTGTGTGTGTGGGGGGGGGGGGGGGGTCTTTAATATGACAATGTAAGACTCACCTGCTGCAGACTGAGACACATACACCTGCGGGGTCTGCTGCTGCTGCTGCTGGGGCAGCAGAGGGGGCACGCAGCCAAGTTGGGAAAAGCTGCTGGAACTGTTACCAGTAGAGGTCAGGCTCCCACCCTGTAACTGCTGGGGCTTAACCTTACAGATGTTGGGGGGGTCTGAGGCTGTGGTGGTCTTAGTCCCAAGGGATGACGTTGTGTAAGTGCCCGAGGCTGCGTGAGTGATGAGGAGAAACTTTAATGATGACATCGAAAAGGAATCGCCAACACAATTGCGGATGGGGTCAAGTTGAGTGTTGGTTACCAGAAAGCGATGTGCTGGGTGTGACAGAGGCCACAGGAATCTGCGACATTGAGGCCGAGGAAAAGGAGTACGAGGATGCGCAGGAAGTGATCGGCGAGGAGGAGGAGGTGACCGGGGAGTTCTTCTCCAGACTTGGCGAATTCTCCCACGCTTTGCGAGCAGACTCCATCTGAGACACAAAACAGGAGCGTTCAAACATCATTCCTATGGTTAGTATGAATTTGGAAAAGAATGAGGCATGCTTTCATTAGCTACATAAAAACAAGTGGATGTCAGTCTTGTGACTGTTTTGTACCTTAAGTGTTAGGTCAACTGTAGCAGGAGAAACTGTGCTGAGAGGGGAGCTCTGCTGCAAGGTTTCTCTTCGAGGAAGGGGCAGTGAGTGCGGTAGTGCCACCTGAGAAGCACCCACAAAATCAAAGTAGATCTTACAGTCCACTCAGGTTGGGTTTGACAGCTATGTAAAACACTCACATTAGCCACTAGACTCTCTTCCATTTTATTGTTTCCGGTCGGAACGCTATCAGCAAGTGAGGAAGAGGGCGTGGTGTAATCCGTAACAGACTCCTGGAAAGGCAACACACCCAATACAATAAGTGGCTTAATCTTGACAGCGGACAAGCCAAACGATTGTGGAAAAGTTACCTTGGAGATACTGGTGTATTCAGCCGACGGCACAGTGATCATGCCTTCAATATCCCCGCCCAGCTCAGTGACCGCTGTGTCGCTGGTAGGTGGACTTGAGGTGGCGGTTCTGGTGACAGCACTGCTTCCGGTTACTCCCACCTCCAAGACCTCGCCTTCCCCTCCTCGAGCATCTTTTGCCTTGCGGTTCTTTAGTGAGCGCTCTTTGCCTATGGGACCCGGTTTGTACTCCTTGGTTTCAACCAGCTCCATCTCGGGTAGCTGCGAGATACCACAGATGCATGTTGAGATGAACACAGTGATTGCCTTAGGTATTGTCCATCCCCAGCCGTTAGTTGGGGATAGTTAGTGTAAACCTTAATTTGAAAGTCACTTTACATTACTTTAAATGTCCTTAATCCGAAACGTTATAATGTTTGGTTTTAAAACTATCAAGTCATTGGGTTACCTTCTGCGTTTTGATGGGTCCAGCACGAGGTTGTTTCTGCTGCCTTTGTTCTTTGGGAGCAGGAAGCTTGTCTGTAGCAGTCTCTAGTAGAGGGGGAACGCCGTCGCTGTCTGTGCTGCCGGCAGACGATGGTGCTCCAAACTGAATGCTGTCGATGGCCACCAACTCCCCAGCGCCCTCCGTCACAGGTTTCACGCTCTAACAGAACAATAGGCACGTGTCGATGCAATAGTTAAAAAAAATAAAGTTTGCAATATCGAAAAACTCAATATGCGAGCTAAATTTTTCAGGTTAACACATACTATATATAAAATACCTTTTTAATTGAAAAAAAAAAAAAAAACTTTATGAATGTGTATCAATGGCATTGCAAACACACCTCAGAGGAGACTGTGCCAGTAAAAGAGGTCAGAGGTTTGTTCCAGGCACTCACAGAAGGAGGTTGGGGGGGACTGATGGGACCCACTGCCAAGAAATAAAGGATAAGAGTGGTTCTTTACAATTTAGCTGCCAGCTTTTTAACAAAGCAGCAAAATTTCAAAAACGTACACTTGACTTCGGGAAGGACGGTCGGGCCTGTTACTTTCTTCTCCCACAGCTCGGTTCCCAGATTGCCATGCGTTGGTGCGGCCACCGTGGCAGGGGGTAGGCTCTTTGAGGTGAAGTCCACATTGGTGGCCGGCACGGAGGGCACTGTTGCTTCAAGGGTCTGGGGTGATGCAGCCGGCTGAGCCGGGGGAAGGTGAGGATGCTGGGGGGCAGAACTGGAAGGCTGTTGCGTGATTTGGGGCGTGGATGCTGGTGCTGCGGGTTGAGACTGTGAGGACGACTGATGTTGTGGTTGCTGCTGCTGTTGTTGATGCTGCTGTTGCTGCGATGATTGCTTTTTAGCAAATCGTGGCGGTAACTTTCCTCCACCACCTCTGTTTTTGTCACCAGAGGCTTTTTTACCCCAATTCTAAAAGTATAGAAACAGGATGATAACTACAGCAAACAAGGCATAGAGAAAGACAGATATTCCCAGAAGATTAGGGTATGTATTTCCACTGTATCCAACAGTCCAACGTATTAATGAATAAAATCTAAACCAGGGCAGTCCAATTAATTCCACAATGGGCCCCAATGGGGGCAGGATTTCATTCCAAATGGCTATTCTGGATGGGTCAGTACTAAAACCTAAACCTAAAGTGGCCCTTGAGGACCAGTTTGGAGACCCCAGTCTTTATGCCCAAAACACCCATCAAACCACCTGATTCCAATTTTACCTGAGTAGTTTGCTCTTCTTTCTTGCGCTTCTCCTCATCTTGGAGACGTTTCTGTTGCTTCCGTGAGACTACCTCAGTGAAGCCGTCATCATTGGTGCTGGACTGCGGGTCATCCGTGGTGGTGACCTCAGGGTGGTCATCAATGATGACCACGCCTACACCAAACAAGCAATCTGTTCAATATCATTGAAAGTGGGCAGAAATGCCACCATTATATAAAAAAAAAAAAAAAGTTGACTCACTGGCGTAATTGTTGAGGTCAAATTGAGAGAGTGCATTCTCTTTGGGCTTCTTGACAGCTTGCCTGGCCTCCTCTTTGCGCCGCGCAGCCTGTTCTTTTGCGGACCTTGACAAGCCAGAGGTTGCTGCCGTTTCAGAGTTTTGTTGAAGCCCGGGGCTGAATTGGAGAGTCATAAAAATCACAAATATTTTAAGGTGTGTTGTTGAGTTGGTTTTCCGTTTAATTGTTTTAGTGCAATTATGTTGCAGCCATTTACAATCTTAAGTGCTTTGCAAAAAAAGTAACATTTTTACAATATATATTAATAAATAAACTTGAACTAGTGCTAGTGAAAAACAATTTAAACCTGCAGAGGGGTTGTTACCAGTACGGCATTCCTACAAAAAAACTCACCCTTTGCGGCCACCTTTAACTCCGCCTCTTCTGTCCCCTTTAGGTCCACTGTAGCTGCGACCTGGTTTGTTTCCACTGTTGCCTCTGCGGTTTTGTCTTTCAATAGGCCGTTGGCTAGAGAAGCTCCTCTTTCCCGTGGGTGCTCCATCGCGTTTAGGGGAAACTACTCCCTCTGGGGGGCTTTTACTGGGTGCCAGCGAGGACTGAGTGGGGTTGGGAGCTGCCGCGTTGCTTGCAGTCTCCTGTGCTCCTCGTCTCTCCTCTCGCTCTCTTCTCTCGTTGAAGTCACTGCTTTCAGAGGCTGTTTCCCATTCCTCGTTGGCCTGATCCGAGGAATTCTGGTTGGACAAGTCAGGGGACTTGGTCCCGACAGCAGCGCCGGCAGCAGGGGCACCGCTCTCGGGAAAGGGTCCGTCGTGTGGGGCGGGGGGGTTGTGTAGGGATGTGGTCGTCGTAGCTTCTACAGAAACAGTCAATGGGGTTCCTGGTGCTCTTGATAAGGTTGGTGACACCGATGCAGGTGCAGACATG
Organism: Stigmatopora nigra; assembly: GCF_051989575.1. Taxonomy (NCBI): domain Eukaryota; kingdom Metazoa; phylum Chordata; class Actinopteri; order Syngnathiformes; family Syngnathidae; genus Stigmatopora; species Stigmatopora nigra. Next base: position 7,102,664 of record NC_135512.1, read on the forward strand.
GTAGGAGGGGCAGGGGCAGGCACAGAAGGGAGCAAAACAGGTGGATTCGGGGCCAGATCCCCACTTGCCAAAACTGCAGCCTCTCGCTCCTTTAGCCGCCGAAAACGGGGAGGTTTATCTTGCCTGGGAGGTCTTGCCGGTCTGGATCGGCGAGGTCTCTCTCTACTACTCTGAGGGCCCCCGTCCATAAACCTCTTGCCGTCTGATCTTGGCGGCCGCCGATCAGAGTGTGGGTGATCATATCTTGATGTGGACTCCATGTCCTCTGGCCTGAATGTCTCCATTGGCTTTGAAGGCCAGTGAGAGGAAGGCTCTCTGACTCCTGGTCTTCTAAGAGGGGCAGAGCGTGGTGGGCCTCCGCGTTCCCTAGCTCCACCTCGTCTGCTATACATCCCTCCTCTTCCCCGCCGAGAAGGTTCTCCTTTGGGCAGAAATCCCGGTCTGGGTCTTCCCTCGTCGTCCAAACGAGATCCCATTTTGTCTCCCATGTGAGGTGGTCCAAAGCCTGGCCTGTGGAGGAGAGGACGTGCCTCGCCGGGGAGCTCACGTCGAAGCGGGCGGCTGGGCTTGGCGCTCGGCTCGCGATCAGATGGCCCAGTATCGCTGGCAGACTCCCTTCCGCCCTCACTTTCAGAATCAGTGTCTGAGCCACGGCGGCGTCTGCGCTTAGGTATGACCTCAAAGTCAGAGCTCTCACTGCGGGTCTCACTTTCCTCCCGGTTTCGGAATGCCACCGCTCCAGAAGGTAAATCTGAGCGGGATCGAGGTTCTCTGTGAGGATACTCTCTGCTCCGACCACGACCACCTCTCCCTCGGCCACCGTACGTCCCTCGGAAGCTCCGCCCTCGGGAGTAGTACTCTCCCCGGCCCCGACTTTTAAAATTGAGATCAATAGGCCACTCTCTGTCTCTATCCTTATCCATTTCTTTGTCCCGTTCACGGTCGCGATCCCGGTCCCGTTCCCTTTCCTCCCTTCGGTAGTTACGGAGAGCAACAGTCGACTCTTTTCTGGGCGGCAGTTTGGGTTCTGCATGCTTGTCATTGCTGGGCAGTTTGTCAGTCTTATCCTCCTGAGAGGACGATGTTGGAACCCCAGAAGATGTTTGAGACTCTCTGGCTTTTGAAAGATTAATGTGCGTTTCTACAACCTCTGCAGCAGCTTCTCTCTTACCCTCAGCCTGAACTCTGGAAACTTCAGATACAACAGAAGCAACATTGGTGGCTGTGGAATCGGCAGCAACCAAGGGAGGAACTTTGGTGGACTGGTCCTTTTTGGTCCTATCCCCTCTTTCGTGCCGCTTTTCTCGCTCTTCTCTTTGCTCTCGTTCTTCTTTCATATCTCTTAGGACAGGCTTCTTAATTGGTCCGGACCTACGGAGGGGTCTCTCTCCCCCAGGTCCTTCCCTGCGGCCGGGCCTCCCACCCCAGCGTAGCTCAGCTTTCTGCTTACTAGGAACAGGTAGAGGCAGTTTCTCTGGTTTGTGTAGCCCGTCGGCCGGGGACATGACCCTATTGTTGGTCAATGTGGCTGGTGTGAAGAGTTCGTTCTGAGCCTTATCTTCGGACCGTTCAACAGAGTCCTGCCGCTCTAGGGCTTTACTTCCCAGAGAAAGGCCATCAAACCTGGATTCATCGAGTTTAAGTGAATGACTGGAGCCTTGGGAGACACTTCTCTGGAGCATAGCCTTTCCTAATGCTTCGACTTCTTCCCCACTCGGCAGACCTGACTCGTCAGGGTCGAAGCCAGAGCTTACAGGAGCCCTATCAATAGGTCCGGTCATATCATGGGGGCTCTGAGAAAAAGTTGGTATGGGCTCTGGGGGCTCCCTAAAAAAGTTACTCTTTCGTGAGTCCAACGGACCATGTTCCTGGGGATACATTGGGGGAAGACCCCTGTCCAATTCTAAACCAGAGTCGATCCTGATGAGAGAAACAAACAGTTACACACACTTGAGCATTAAAAAAAAAAACAATTCTGTCTCTTTCTGCTATAATACCTAGGTTCCTTGCTATCTTCATGAACTTTTGGGGGAGTTACAGCTGGAAGTGGCTCTGATGGTGGGTAGGGGTCGGGGCCCCACACCAACCTCGAGTCAGACGGCAAGCCATGGTCACGGATGGGTCGGGTTAAGTGGTCAAAGGAGTCTGAGCTGGAGCTGGAATTGTCCCCTGGCTCTCTGCGTGCAATCTGCTTTGGGGGAATCCTCCCTGAAGAGGACAAAAGGGGAGATGGTGATTTCGCAGCCCTCTAGGAGGGGTCATCTTGTTTGGTTGAAATACAATCCTGCACACACTGCGGCCCCATTTGGGGACCCCAGCTCTATAGGTAAAAGCGAAAAGAAAACACACTGGAAATTGTTTTACCAGGGTGAATGTTGGTCGGCATGTCCATGGGCGGGCGCCCAGACATCATACGAGGGTCCATGTAGGACTGCATCATGATCCAGCGGGGGTCAAAACCCATGGAGGCCAAGTGCTGGTGATGGGGCCCAATGGGTTGATATATTGAGCGGTGTTGCTGCTGTTGTTGCTGCTGCTGCTGCTGTGTTCCTGGAACCCCACCACTACTTGAAGGTGAGACAGAGCCCCCACTTTGTTGTTGGTGCTGTTGCCACTGTTGCTGCTTCATTTGCTCCTATTAGAATAATAATAGGCAAAATACAGTATACTAGTATTGTTAGTGATTCTGTCTGTGGGCAATTCTCATAGAGATTATAGGTCAAGATGGCGATTGTTTCACCTGTTGTCTAAGAAAACGTGGCGGCAGTGATTTCTGAAATTGTTTAGAGTAACCAGAAGTGAGGGTAGGACGCATAGCAGCAGCGGCCTCTCCCTCCAGCAGTGGAGGTGCGATGGAAACATCTTCACTACTGGGGGTGTCCATGTGAGGCAGTGATAGGTGCGCTTCTTCCACTATGGACAGAAATATTCACAATTGAACAAATATTATTTGGGGGAGGAATAGTGGAATAAAAGTGCACCCAAATATTGTGTTAATCAGTGAAACTCATTGCATACTTTTGTCTAACTTTATTTGTATTGGTATTTATAGAACTTACCCACTACTTTGTTTTCCTCCATGTTAAAGTAGTCTCGAATAGGCACTGTTGTTTGTTCAGATTGGGTCTCATCGACGAGCAACTCAACCTCGGTCAAGGTGTTCTCCGCTTCAGTCTGAGGCTCTGGAGGTGAGACCACGGGCCTCGGGTCAGGAGAAATAGGACGATGAGGTAGAGGTGCGGCTTCCTCCTTTTCCTCAACGTTTGGTTCAGCTTGCTCTATTTTGTTCCATTCCCCGTCCCGGTCAGCCCTTTCAGATATAGGAGTTTGCAAGGCAGAGGCTTGTGGCTGTAAAACTGTGACTGAGGTTGCAGGACTGGGTGCAGGATCAGGAGAAGAGGACGCATCCTCTTGGGGAGCTAGACTCTCATCACTTGCTGTCTGAGGCACAATAGCTTGCACCTTGGTGGATTGGCGATGTTTTTCATTGAGCCTTTTCAGTTTCTCAGCACACGCGGCCAGGCGCTGCTCTTCCATTTTGCGTTCCTCCTCCTCTCTCCTGCGCCTTGCTCGCTCCACAGCTTCAGAGACTTCCGAAGACTTCTTGCGCTTCTGTTGCCAAGCCTTAGAGTCTTCTTCAGGGGCAGCAGCTAAAGCTTTACTTCCTGGTGGAGCGACACCACCACTACTTGTGCGAGAGCCAGCCTAGGGTTTAAATACAATAACAGAAAAGGGATTACACATCTTAAGCACACTGCAAGCTTGGGCAAAGGAATTCTACCTGGTAGTCTTGCGGGACAGCCACTTTGACTCCTGCATTGCCAGGTGAAGCTGCTCTGTGATCTACAGTGTATCCCAATGATGTTTTACTGCTGGCATGCTCCTCTGTACCGTCCTTGCAGCCTCCCTGACCATCTTGAGGGCGTGATCTCATACGCTCCATTTTACCCATCCACTCCCTAATGGAAAAATACAGCATTGGCTTGAGGTGTGGCCAATAAGTGAGATAATAGGCAGACATACTCTTCATAGTTAAACCCCCCCACAAATAAACCGTACAAGATTTCTTTTGCCATAATGTGAAGACTGAAAACCAGGATGTACATTATGGAACATGTCCAAAAAAAAAAAACACTTGCCAGTTTTCTCCTTTTTCCTTAGCAGCTTGGTTCTCCTCGTCATCACTGAAGTTAAGCTTTTCTGTGTAGTCTACCTCATTTTGCGCTCCTATAATGCGAAACAGATGTAAATATTAAAATGGGCAGAAACTGAATTTATTGGAAAAACTGTTTTGCATACCTGCCCAGCCCTCATCTGTATCGGTGTCCAAATTGTCCAGCTCTTTCAGTTCTGTTGCGCTTACAATTGAAGGTCGGTCGGGATTCTGGAGCCACGCTTGAGGTGGTGGTTGCTGTGGTCGGGTGGCGCGAGCGGCCCTGAAAAACAATCTCTTTAGGTTACCATGTAGAGAAGAATAACGAGTCATTCAAATTTGGTTCAAACTATTCACTTGCTCGGGGATTAAAAAAAAATTGAAAAAAAATTCCAGCACTCACAGAATATACAAATAAAACCCACCTCAGTCCGTCTTGTGTCACAGGGTATCGGACATTGGCTTGCCTAGGGCCTTGAGACATTTGAGGATAAGCATGAAACATCTGAAATAGAGAAAGTACAAAATAAAAATGTGAACTGTTGGAATTTATTCAATATTTCAGTGGCAGACATACATAAGGTGGCATCATGCTCCTAAATGTGGGGTCAAAGTGGGAGGGGACCCCTGAGGGTGGTTGCTGGCCCCCGTTGAGTTTAGGCTGAGAAGGGCCCAAGGACAGCAGCTTGTCCCTGCCGTCCCTCTTCTCTCTCTGGCTGTCAGTGGTTATGCTTCGCCCCGTCTCATCAGTATCATCAGAGGGCAAGGAGTTATCGGGGACAGCGCTTCCATCCTTTGCGGTCCTGTTGTCCATCTCAGAGGGGCTGGATGCGGTAATCAAATTTCTCCCACCACCTTCCCGCCAGCTCCCCACATCTGACAAAGTAAAACATCTTTAGGGAGGTCTGTTCCTCCAAATAAACAATGAAAGGCTTTTGAATGCACAATCACAACCATACTTTGAGGTCTGAGGCTAGGACCCGGTCCGTAGGGCTCCTCGTCTTCTTCCTGATTGCCCTCTTTTTCCCCATCACCAGCCGCCTGCAAGCTGGGGAATTCCTGGTGGAAGTGGCTGCTGACACGAGGAGCACCTGTCCCAAAACAAAACATAAATTTAGAAAAAAGAAAAGGAAGCATGAAAATAGTTTGAACAGATTCCTCACCGTCCAGCAGCGTCTGCTTGCTATTGGCCCATGAGCGGCTAGCCCCTGTCGGAGGCTCTGGTGGTGGGACAACTGGTGGTTTGGGCTGGGGCGGGGGTGTCTCTTGTTGCCTGGGGAACAGAAATTCAAGGCGCAGGTTAGCAAATCAAGTTTTCAAAGTACTCCAGGAAACAGAAAAGTGGAGACGCAACCTCTCGTCTCCCGCTTCAGTTCGGGATGCCCAGCCGCTGCCATCTTTGGGGACGATGTTAACGTTGGGGTCATTGCCCTTATTCTCCGCCTTCAAGCTGGGTAAGTTGGCTGGAGGGGGCATGCGCCTGCTGGCAGCAACTTTTCCCAAACTCTGCAGTCCATGTCTGGCAGCGACTAATGCATAAACAAGGTCATTATACATTTATTTAACCAACATCACATGAGGAAGAGTGATTATGAGCATACCTGCAGTCTTCTGGGTTTCCAAAGACTTTCCCTTGTAGGTATTGAAGAGGCTAAGCGTCGCATACTTTGTTTTGCCGCCATCCTTTGCCTTGGTGCTCTGCCCTGACTTCTCGGACATTTCGCTGGAAACTCATCGAGTCTGGTCCTTGGGCTTAGCCACCAGAACCAGCTCCTAAGAAAAAGCACATTTTGCTTCTTTTAATAAAAGAGAATAAAGTTGACATTTGGCAATGCTATGTCAAAACATCAGCTAGCTGTGTACCATAATTATTTAGACAAAAAAATCCATGACAGTAATTATTCTTGTATTTCTGTAGTCCTAAGAGAAAATGGACATGAATTTTATAGAAAGAAGCAAAACCAGTTTATTTGCAAACATCTGTTTTTGGAAAACCAAAACTGCATAACAGGGTACGCACTCATTCTCCAAGTGGCCAAGAGCGATTGGAAATGGTATGTTGCAAAGTGAATATTTCCCACGCTTGCAGGCCCAATTTGCCTAAGCACATTCACCCAGAGGAGTCATTCGAAAAAGCTTTTACTTTGAAGCCGAAATATCTGTATCTGCAAATCAAATAATTAGAGATGTCCCCTATCTGACCGGATATACAGCCCGACCGAGTCACTTGTAGAGGATTGGAATTGGGTCAAACATTTCTTGCTGTAAACACATTAAATGTTTAAGTATTACTTATTGGCTGCCATTTAAGGTGATTGATTCCAATCCATTTTGACTGGGAGGGCTGACAGCAATCATTTAAGGTTAGGGACTATGAACTTGGTCTTTTAGAAAAGAATACAATATGTTTACCATAAAACTTATACTGTATTGACTTGTATTTTTCCTCAAACATACCTAAACACAAAACCAGTTTAGTATTCTTTGCCCCATTGTGCATAATTAAAAATTCACATAAAAAATAGGTCAAACAACAAAATAAATAAAAACACCCGTGTAGAGTATATTATCCCCCCCCCCCATTTTAAAATAATTTAACATCTACCATTGAAAATGGTTAGCTTAAGTCAAATACTGTGAAATAAAAAAATAGACCAGAATCACTATGTATTTCTGCCATTCAATTAAATTTAATAAATGTATTGTCATAAAAATTGCACTTATAACTATTCATATTTTTGATGTATTGATTAATGAGTACGATTCCAATTGTATTTATTTTTACTATAAGCTAAGCTATGCCTAAGCACCAATAGCATCATAATTTTTACGAAGTAAACCAAAGATCATTGCACCGTACGATAGACGTCTTAATAACTCAACTCGTAACAAATGCAACTTTCCCCCGCAATAAAACGACTTTAATCCTTTGGCGTCATTTTTCTTTTATTTCAAATGTGGCCCTAACATTGTTTTTCAGTTGGTGTTCGACCAATTAATCGACCAGATTGTGAGGGTCTCGAGCAGCGTGAAGCCTCATTGTCAAAGTGACACATCGATTGGGATCCTCCCCATCCATGCCCACACGTTCTCGCCTTTCAAAGTCATCCGCCCTGGACGGCACACGACTCCAAAAGAAAACCGTTATATGTCACTAACCCCATAAAATGGCGACGACTTCCAAATAAAAAGTGGTATTTTTGAACGCCCTTTTTTCCTCTCCGTCAGCCCCCACAGCTAGCCTAGCAGTCCCCACCGGTGCACGTCGGAGGCCCTCCCGGCTCAAATCACAACCGGGTCGGGGGGAGGTGGGCACGGGTGAAACATAGAAAACCGGCTTGTTGTTAAAGTAGTGTAAAAAATGACTGGTTTGGGTTATTTTGTTGTTATGTGAAAGGGTGGTCTTGTAGAGGAGTAGGCCGCCGCCACTGCTTGGATGGTTGAACGTGGTTTCGTTTCTCACGAGTCGCCATCACATCCTCTTCCAGTCCCTCACCATTTGGCAAAAGCATGCTAGTTACTAGTAGCGGGGAGCTAACACTTACAAAGGGAAAAAAAACTTGACATTATCACAGAAGACGTTCTGGTCCTACCTGCTAGTTCCGGTGCTTCCTTGTTTCCCTTTTTAGCTTCTTTTCGTCTGAATCCTCGGTTTTAAGGCTCGTAGTGGCGGCGGGCGAGTTTTGATGTCTCGGCGGTGGATTACAAAAACTGGTTAGCCCCACTCCGGCTAGTTAGCACGATCGGTTTGTCGGTTGCGACGGAGTCCGAATGCACGTCGGTGGTTGGTCGGTTCTGATGTCTTCGTCGCGTCCGCCTTTAATCGCGAGAGCCGGTATGGGGTCGTCCACTGGGTTCTCGGGGTACTTGCACGGCCGTTCGCCGCGGTGCAAGCGCGTTGTGCTAAGGTGAGTGAGCAGTGAGGCCCCGCTCTAGCCGCGGCCCGTCGCACAATCAAAGATGGAAGCTTGAGGGTTGCCAGATTTATTCTATTTTATCTCCTCCTCCTAGTTTTCTACACCCTGCGACCTTTTCTCATTGATATGGTCGTAAATTATATTTTGTTAGTATTATTAGCTATAGAGTAAGTTATTATTTTTGGTATTAATCATACTAACAAAAAAGTAATCTCACGTGTTACGATTATAATTATTGCTTTTAATATTGTAATAGTATTTATTGTTTGGTTCTTAAGTCATTTCAATTGATAAGCAATTTTTGAAATTAAATCAGCCTTAATTGAAAAATCTATTTATAATGAATTGAAACAGAAAGAATAGGCCCCTGTTGACAATAAATTATGTATTTTTTTAAAAAATTTGATACTATATATGCTAATGATTGTCATCAAAATGGATTGGACATCCAGGAACATTAAGGGTGGCCAATTAGTTAAATTGGTGCCCTATTTAATAAAAAATATCTAAATTTGAGTAAGAAAGAAAATAAATAAACCTTTTGACTAGTATTTCTTTTCATGGTTGTATTACTACTGTTTTCCGTTGGTGTTAGTGTGAATAGTTAATCACGGCTGAAAATGTCTGGCAACCTGAGCATGGACGAATCACGCGGGTGGGATCTTCTTCCGGGTTTTACCGGCATCCACCGGTCGCCAGTCGAAGATATTTAATTAAAATGTTTTTTTTATTAGACATAAATTGCATTGAAAGTTTTAAGTCATATGCGTGAAGAGTTTATAAGTGGAAATGCAGTTTTTTTAGCTTAACATTATTGTGCCGCATGGCTCAAACCCAGCATCGTGGCGCTTTCTTCAACGTCTGCGCCAAGTGCTACGTTCATGGAGACTCTCTAGTGGGCGCTATTTCACCGTAACATTTTCTATCTTTAACTCTAATTACTGGATAATGACATTTCACTTTTTAATGGCTTTATTATTGTAGTGAGCACATTGTCATCCATTTAACAGTTTTACTTCCATGTATGCTCATTGTGAAAATAATTTTTGACACATTCAGTGGATGAATTTACACTGAAAAAAACATTCACAATCCTTACATTAATTCAATGTTCTCAACGCATGTCAATAATCATATTTTATGAATGTGACAACGCAGGTAGATACACCTTGATGCGTTCCAAAAGCACAGCAGGGTCTTGCAACACAGCAGCCAGGCTGCTTCTATTCACATAAGCGGCCACGCCCACGACCACCGACACCACGAGGGGCCATTTCAGAGAGCGTTTGGGTTTGGCTTGGTCACACGATCGGGTCTTCATGGGCTGCACCACCCGGTCCCACTGGGTGAGTATGGCCTGCCGGGCACCGGCCCACTTGCCGGGCCCCCGCAGTCGGTACTGGTACGGGTTGATGGGGCCAAATGCCAAGTTCTGCCAAAGCTTTGGGTCGGTTAGCAAGAGCCTAAAGAGATTGGGCCGCACCCCGACCAGTGTCGCTATCTCGTCCATGTAGTCGGCATAGTCCACCTGGATGGTGTGTCTCTGGCTGCTCACATACCTGAGAATGGAAGAAAAATCCAGGTCTACATTACTTGACTAGTTTAATGTGCGTGGGGCCATATTGTATTCACGGTTTCCCTCAGTGGGCCATCACGTGCGCCAACAAGAACTGCCATAATTCGTCACGAAATCGGCGACTATAGCATTAGCTAATAAAATGACTATTTTTTATTATCAATATGTCATTTAGAAACAGTGTTGACTAATATAAAATATTTGTATTTGTTTTACGCACTTAATAGCAAGCATCAATATATGTAAATATTTGTCTTCACATTTTTATTTTTAAGAATGGATGGAAACAGTAAATATATGTCCCCCATTCTTTTGTCTCATTGAGTTTACCTGCTGGCCATGGCCTCCTCCTTATATTTAATGTCATCCAGCATTTCAGTCGCTGGGGGGAGTTTGATACAGCCTGGTGATGACAGAAAAAAATGGAAAGTTGACACATTTTTAAACTATATCAAAGGTAGTAAATATAGATATTTGGGGTGCTGGTAAAAGTAATAAATATTGACTTGACTCCTTAAGTGTGGCCTTGAGTGATATTTAAATAATGAGTTCAAGATTGTGTACTTTGTTATTTCTGTCAGATTGTTTGTTACCTTTGAAGACTCTGGTGGCCCACCTGGCCTGCATCTCGGAAATGGGCATAATGGCTCCTAGAGGCTGCACGAGGCCAATGACGGCCAGAGTGTGACGTGCCAACTCCGGGGGGAACACGTACTTGTACAAAGATGTCTGGTTATCCGAGACTGTGATTACATGCGGGGCCAGGAAGGGATAGGAAAACCGGTAGCCTGTGGCAAAAACCTGAAAAAGCAAAAAAAAATCAAAAATAAATCCATTATTGTGGAACAATACTCACATGAAAATGGTAAAAATGGAAGATGCTATACATCCCACACTTTACTTTTTTAGTACTTTTTTCAATGACCTACCACTAAGTCCACGTCCTCTACCACACTGCCGTCGTCAAACTCCACAGTGGAACCGTCAAATCGGCAGATGTTGGGCTTCACCTGCACAGTTCCTGAAAGGATGCGGTTGGGAAGCTCGTCGTTCACAGTGGGATGCTGGCTGAACAACCTGAATGGTTCCGAACCAAAGACATGAGAACTAGCAATGTGACACGAAATCTTGCAAAGGCAAGTTTTTCTACCTGTGCTGAGGCTTCAGGCTATACATGCTGTGTTCAAACCGGGAGTTTAGTCGTCTCTCTAGCAGGCTGCAGAGTACACTGAAAGGAAGCAGGTCCCGGAGTAGCATCATAGCTCTGCTATGGGCCAAGTCCAAGGGTATGCCATTATCCCCAACTCTGTTCAGCACCCAAGCCCCTCTCCGGGTGCTCAGGTATAGCTGTGAGAAAGGAACCAAAAGCAATTGGTGAACAGTGCACGAGCCAAAGCAATCTGCTTGAGTACCCAGCATACCTGCTTGGTGACCCTGCTGAGCTCCACGGCGATGTCGCCTCCGGAGTTCCCAATCCCGACGACCACCACATTCTTGTTGCGCCATTCCTCGGGAGTCTTGTAGTCGCGACTGTGGAAATACTGTCCCTGGAAAGTGTCCAGACCTGACTCAGGCAAAACAACACATGCCATGAATCATTAATGTGGTAGGGCAAACTTTGAGCCATCAATACCCGCACCCCGTGAAAGGGTAAATGAGGCGAACGTTGAAGATAACATGACAAGTTAATGCTTGATTATGGCCAAACAGTGCACACCTCCACCTTAAAGCTGTTACCTGGAAAGTCCTGGAGAGGCAGGTTGGGATGGCAATGGTGTCCAATGCAGATCATCACGGCGTCAAAAATGAGCTTGCTCTTTTTGCCCTCCTGGTTTTCTGTTTCCACATCCCACTGGCCCGAACGGGAAAAGTCGCTTCTCTGTCTCACTTGCAGGACTTTGGTCTGGGATTATACAAAAAGAAGATTAAATTACTTGAAATTTATGAAATATATTGTATGGTAGTTCTAAACTGTAGGTTGTTTTAAATTGACTTTATGGTAAAGATGAAAATGTTTTTTTTCTGACTGTCTATATAATTGATATACTAATGTGCCTACATTGAAGCGTATGTGCTTGAGGAGCTGGAAGTGCTCGGCGTAGATGCGAAAGTACTTCATGATGAGACGGTTGTGCATGTAGTTTGGAAAATGGGCTGGGATGGGGAAGTCGCTGAAACACATCATCTCCTTAGAAGTGTTGATGATCACTGAGTGGTAGATGCTGGCCCGGTCCGGCTCAGGGTTCTCCTACAACAATAACCATGAGAAATGTACTCATATGTCATTTATTGTGATTGAGAGTGACAGTCATCCAATTTTGTCTGCCTGCTTAAAATGAATTGGACATCTTTTGGTGCCAAAAAATAAATGCTAAGTAAAATACTGCCAACAATATAAGATGCAAATGCAATAGTTTAGGCTTCATGCCTTTTAAAACATAGTGTTCCCACAGATTAAATGACAAATTTGCATTGACAGCATGGTGCTCTTTTCTTTCTAAAGAGTACCAGAGCAAAGGGCAACGTGTAAAACACTACCTCAGCACTTTCCCTACTAACGTTGCTATCTTTCTGTCTGGAGCAGCCATGTATGTAGATCTCAGTCCACGAATCAACATTTTACTGTGGTTGACCTAATATCACTCTATTGGTATTTTTACTTGTCACCAGTGTATTCAACCCACCTTGAACCTCCACAGACCCCCGATGTCATCGCTGCTCTCAAAGCAGACGGGCTCCAGGCCCTCATCCAGGCAGCATTTGACGCAGGCCAGGCCCGAGCTGCCACCTCCGACCACAGCCACACGCCGAGGCATGATGAAGCTGCGTTAATATATCAACAACATGCAGACAGTTTTTTTTAGTCATCACATTACCTTAGTCATCACATTATCATACTTTAATTTTAGATATGACTCAATGAGGTCTTGCAAATGGTTTAAACCATATACGATAAAGTGTTATTTCACTTTTTCGCCCGAACTGATTACAGTAAGTTTTAATCATGCATTTGATCGTCATTGTAGATAAAAAGAAAGCGATGAAATAAAGAGAAGTTTAATTTCTTATTTCAATGCATGCAAAATGATATATTTTTTAAATACTCTTTTTCCACAAATGTTTGTGTCATTTCATTTAAGGTGTTAAAATGTATTTCCAATTTTTTTGGATGATAATAACACAAAAATGTGATTTTCCTCTGGTATTAAGTATAAAACGTACTCGTAAACATGCATGAAAATACCTATTTTTCCCAGAAATATATTTTATTTGAAATAATATAATTGTTATATACTTTAAATGTCGGTTTTCTGATTTAAAAATAAATAAATAAACGCAAATATCTGCACTTCCCCTTTAAGTACAGCTGTGGCTGAGTATTAGTATTTTTGCCATCTCTACTACTTTGGTGAACGCTGCTAAGCAACAGAAGCTGCGCTCCTTGAAATGAGTCCCACGACACAAAAAAAACGATTAAAGTTTGTCCCTTCCTAGCAAAACAGATGCACGAAGCCAACGAAAATGTCGACACGAGTTAATCATTAGCAAACAACATGATAAATTCACGTAGTCGATGTCAAGCTGCAAACAACACGCTTTAAGCAATATCAAACTCCCGAGATTTCACTTACGGTCAAGGTTGCAACTGAACGCAGCAAACTTATAACTTTGGCTGCTTTTGTAGCTTTAAAAAGGAAGATGAAATTCGATACTTGTATAAAGAGTTAACTTTGTCTTACCTGCGTTATACTCAAGGCAATGGTCTGACTTGTGCTATCTTGTTTTGCTGCGGTCAACTGGTAGAGGTGGGCGGAGTGCTAGACTCTCCCGCGCCCGAATCGACCCCTGAACTCATCATCATTACAGTGCAGGCGGCCTGATCTCTTGGAAAAACAAACAAGAGCTCACTGACAGAAAGTGTTCCTTGATATAAGAGGTCGAGTAACAAAATAGCTTTTGGGGGTGAATTTCATATTACGTTTATCCAAAAACATACAGAAATTATAGGCCAGTTTAAATACCATACCATTTCAAGTTCACCTTTTAATTTTGAACGAGAAAAAAAGACTTGAAACCATGTATGAGTGAAAACAATGTATAAACATTCAAGACTTTTTTTTTTACATTGCTGCTTGACAAAACAAGAAATCAACTAGTTTCAAATAATTTTGGATGATGACCAAATTGGCAGGACATATACAATCTGTGAGCAGTTTATTTCTCTGGGAGTACACATTACAACAATGTGAATTTGTACTACTAAAATACAGATCAGTAAACGGTGGATATAGTTTATATGTTTTGATGTACTGTTTAGTAATCTGTGGGCACAGATGAGTAAACTGCACCCACAGATTACTGAACTGTACCCACAGTATACAACATTTTGGGCACAGATTACTAAAATGTGGCTACAGATTAGTAACAGGAATGTTTTTTTGTGATATTTGGCACAAGGGGATTGAAAAGACAAATAGCATCTTTCCCTTGTTTACTTTGTCCTCAGCAATTATTTTTGTCCTTCTTAAATCAAGAATCATAATCTTCCTGATTTTAAGCAACATACAATTCTGCACTTACCCTCAGTCAGAGGTAAAACAAACAACAAAAAATAATCATGAAGCAACAATTAACCTAACAGTCTCTAAGCATTCAAGTATATATCTACACTTCAGCATTGGAAAATAATAACCCTGTCGATTTTTGATCTGCAAGAATAACATTTAGCAACAGCTAAAACTGCCTTAAAGAAGAACAATATAAAACTAGAGCAGAGGAAAAGTATTGGAACGCACCCACGCCTCCTGTGGCACAATAAATACTTCAAATCAACACAATATATATAGTGTAGCTACAATAAAAACAAGGACATGAGTGCAATATCTGGAAAAATTGCAGGTGAACGCTGAAGAGAAGCCGAACTCAACGTATTAAAATGGAATAAGTTTTGATCGTGATATTGGCATACATATATTTCACCTTAAGATCGGAATACTGTCAAAACTTGTTCGTAGACGTCCTGAATTTTATGGATATTTTGCAGTTGAACTACCTCGGATAAAATTACAAATACGGAAGGATGAGTTGCATTCAATTTATAAATCATTCATTGAAAAATGTGGAATGCTGGAAATGTGAACATTTTTGCCAAGTGGAAATGCTCACCCAAGATGTATAGAATTTTGTGTTCAATTGGAATGGTTTGAAAAAAAAAAGTGTGACTGGTCTTCAGCATTCCGTTTAATAACAACGATCATAAGAAAAAGTCTGTGATTGTTACGCAGCCTGTCCCAAGACCGATTGCAGGTTCTGAGGCGAGAGCCAGAGCGACTCCAGCAGTCTGTACTGGCAGTAGCCCATCCAGAAGCCGAAAGCCACGTCGGTCACATTGTGGCGGCCCAGCATGACCCGGCTCAGCCCCACCATGGCCGCCCACAGCAGCACCAGGACCCTCAGCGGGGCGGCTAGCACCAGGTGCGCTAGCAGGAAGCGGGCGCACATGGCGGCGCGGGTGGCGTGGCCCGATGGGAAGGAGTAGCGGTCCACCGAGAAGGTGGCGAACATGTCCATACGGTTGTGGGCCGGGCGCCGCCGCCGCACTGTTGCCTTCACTATGGCCACCAAGATCAGATCCAACACCAGACCTAAAGGAACGAGTGACATTTGTCAAATGACTGGTTCATTTCAATAGGATTTTTTAATGGTAGTGTGGTGAAATGCCTCTAAAAGGTTTCTTACTATTGTAAATATTTTAAAGTTAATTGGCTGTAAAGTAAAAATAAATACATAAAATAACACATGCAAACATGTAATTGAGTAAAAGGTGATCTGGTATTGGTTGTTCATCTCCTTGTGCTCTGCAATTGGCTGGCAATCAATTTAGGAACTTATTGTATATTATGTATAATATACTATTATCATTATTATTTTGTATTGCCTGCGTCTTTTTCATTTATAACATGTTTTATTACTATTTAAAAAAATGTAGACTTTAAAAAATCAATTAATTGTATGTATGGCTAGATATTTAAATATATATTTTTATTCCACGTTGCAAAATGTGTTTGGAAGACACGGGCTGAATTTAGGGGTATGTGGCAACACCCAGGGCCAGTTTAAGGTCATAAAGGGGGCGTGGTTGGGCGAGAGGAGATTGTTAAACATGCGCAATAATCTAGTGACTCCCTTCTTGGCTGGTCTGGGGGGCGGGACTCGAATCATAACTGGGCCTGCACACGTATAAATTTGTTCAGCCCCTGGAGCAACACAACAGCATACTACTACAATGAGGAAAAATAATCATAATTTGTGCGCGGATGGGTGGAATTGTACTTTTCTTTTTCCTCACCCATGAGAAGGTTGAGCATGACCTCCTGGCCCGCAGCACTGTCACTCTTGTAGAGGGAGTAGGCGGTTCCGGCCAGCCAGGGGATGCCGTGGCCGCTCACCTCGATGATCTTCATCAGGGGCCGCGCACTACCCCACGACGAGTCCTCCCGGGCACACACACCCAGCGTCTTGGACAACCACAGGTCGATGGCGAGCAACGAGCTGAGGGCCACCCGCAGGAGCGACGGGTTGAGTCGGATGCCATCCTCCTCCAGCGTTCCGGAACCGGTGGAGGAGCTGGAGCCGCGGCGACGAGTGGGGCTCTCCGAGGCTCGCAGCCGCGCCGTGGCCGAGTCGGAGCTTTGGCGCTGGAGGAGATGAGGCGGCGTCGACGACCGGTTGAGCGGCTTGGTGAGGGAACCGAACTCGTAGCGGCCGTTGTTGCCGCTGCCGCCGCCGCCTCCACCGAGCACCGGGCTCCCCCCCGCGGCGCTGCGACCTGATCTTTTCGTCTTCGGCGAAGACATTTTCGTCGGCCTTTGTCGCTGCGGCGAGTTGGGACCGCAGTGGGAATCTCTCCGTAACGTCACGCAGGTTGTAGACGCTTTAGCTTGTCGATTGAAATCTCGCGTATTCGAATCACGTACGGAAACTACCATACGCCATATTTGTTGTTTTTTGGCAAGCATGCTGGGAAATGGTGTTCGTTCAATAGACGAATGATAAAATAATATAGTTTGCCCTGCTTTATTTTGTTATTATTATTGTTGTTTTTATTATTAGTATTAATAATACATTGAATAAAATACAACCCAATTTAGTTGAATATCTAATTAAATCTTCAAAAGTTTTTTTTCTACCTGATTTGCTTATGCACGTTAAATCTGCTGAGCAACAGTGATGCTTATCAATAAAGTTGCCCGACTGGGAGGCGGAACTGTAATTACTAATGAGAGCAAAAGGCGTCTTCCTTAATGCTCAACTCTCATTGGTCCGTATCAATCTGACAATTTACGCTTACTTCCGTGTTCAGCCAGGACAGTTTTTGACGCAGTCGTCTCCTTCACCGCGTGGCCATCAAACATTTTTAATATGCCTGGAATCCTTCTCGGTGATGTCTTTCCCAATTTTGAGGCCGACACCACCATCGGCCGTGTTAAGTTTCACGACTTCCTCGGCAACTCGTAAGTGGAGTGCATATTGTGACTGTAGGTCAGCTGTTTCATCAACCTGTTTTTGTTCAATGCATGAAAAATTAGTCATATGTTCTGCAAATAATAATGTCTGCATCAGGTCATATAGTTTTTGACTCCCGAAAAGTATTTGAATAGAATTTGGGTGTATTTTCGATTACAGTTTCGTTATTGCGTGGATTTCTTGCTCACTTTTCCATTTTAAACATTACGTATTTTTACAATGTACATGCACTTTTTTATTATTACTTTATTTGAATTCAGCAGTTTAATTACAATCACTTAATACTCGAAATGAATGTATCCCAACAATTTATACCACATTAAAATGCATCGTCATTGTGTGACACTAGTTTAAATGTGCATTGGTGTTGCAAGAAGCAATGGGTTTTTTCACTTGTGTTTTGAATAACAACTATTGCCTGAATATTTGTACTCCTAGGACACAAGGCTTGCATTGTTTTTTGTCCTCAACTGGGGCATGAATCTGGGCAAATCGCCATTTTTAGGTTCCCATCCCTTTTGGGGCTGCCTGCACTGACATGCTAGTTTAATTAACATTGCAATCATAATACCTAATCTAACAGTGTCCTAATGTTAAAAATCTTAAACTCAAGTGCAGTTGAGAACATAGACCAGGAGTCGTCGACTCCGGTCCCCAAGGACATGTATCTGTTTTTCATGTCTCCCTTCTCCAGCACACCTGATTTACATTCTCAGTTGGTGAGCATTGGCGTAGGCTTGTCATGCGTGAAGTCACATGAGTTAGGAATTTGTTTTTAAAAACCAAATTGTTTCAGTAGTTAAGTCTTCCTGTCATGGTTTCATCACTTTTGAAACATCTGAAAGGCTTTCATTGTTAAGCCATTCACAATAGGCTTTCAATCCATTTTTTTGCAGTTTGAATATGCTTGTAAAATGAGTGTTTCCGATTAAAGACTCCTAGATTGCAATTTTTTTAAGTGTTTTCTTAACTTGAAACCATTGTGGCTCTTTCCAACAATCAGATGGGGCATCTTGTTCTCTCACCCGAAGGACTTCACTCCCGTGTGCACCACTGAACTGGCATGCGCCGCTAGTCTAAGCGACAAATTCACCAAACGCGATGTCAAGATGATCGCCCTCTCTGTGGACAGCGTGGAAGATCATCGTGGATGGAGCACGGTAAAGGTTTTTCTAAGTTATGATAGTGTGCATTGAAATTGCATCTTTATGTATACCTGCTTGCTGAGGTCCTCAAATTGTGCTAATATACTTCAACCTTTGTATAGGAGAATAAAGTTCAAAACATTTTCTAGTAGCTTTAAATAGGTTTTAGTTACTCTATAACCTTCATCATCTACCCAACTTGAACTTTGAGGCGTTTGCAACATCTTTGGTGAAACTGTTTATGGATGTGTTCTTTTTGCACGATCACAGTTAATATTCCCTAAATAAAATAGACAACTAAAAAAATAATAAACATTTACTTAAAATAGGATTCACTTATTTAACCTGGGCCTGTTATTTAAAATAAAAAAATCAAATAAAAAAACATACCCTGCTAAGAAAGATAAAAAATTATGGTATTTTTTTAAAATGATGTATTTCCTTGGTCTGTGTGTTATAGTTAATTCTACTTGCAAAAAGTCATCCAAATGTACTGAATTTTTGCAGGACGTGATGGCCTTCAACAGTCAGGATTCCAGTCCTCTGCCCTTCCCAATTATTGCCGACCACAAGAGGGAGCTTGCCACCAAGCTTGGAATGCTGGACCCTGACGAGATTGACGGCGACGGCATCCCACTCACCGCTCGCTGCGTAAGAACCAGGTTCTATTGAACACTCATTTGGATCCTGAATGCAAGGAAATCATGTACACATGAGATGATTGAGAAACAAAAATTAACACGCGCACACAAAAGTAAACACAAAAAACAGGATATTCTTACTTTTCAGGTGTTTGTGGTCGGGCCCGACAAGCGCTTGAAGCTGTCTATTCTCTACCCGGCGACAACGGGGAGGAACTTTGACGAAATACTCCGTGTCATCGACTCGTTGCAGCTCACCGCACAGAAGAAGGTGGCCACGCCAGTCGACTGGAAGGTACGCCTGACCGAGATTCCCTAATATTTTCACGTCCAAGTGACGGAACGTATGTTCTCTTGTCTTCCAGCCCGGAGACAAAGTCATGGTGCTCCCCAATGTGTCCGACGCTGACGCGGCTGTTCTCTTCCCCAACGGTGTGACCACCAAGGAGGTGCCTTCTGGGAAAAAGTACTTGCGCTACACTCAGCTGTAAAGACGGCATTAGGTTACAACCCATCGCTATCAAAATAAAAGCTAGGCAAATAGACGGCAAAAGCAAACCCCAAATTTGTGCCTTTTGTACAATAACATAATAAATATTATTTGCAAATAGAAGCATTTTTATGTTATACATTTATTTGCCACCAAGTGTCGCGGTCTTACCATAACAACTACAGTAATTACCTGCAGTTATTCGTCTCATAGATAGATGTCACCAAATTTAATGCTTCTCATTTACTAACAAATGCACTAAATTTTTCCATAACATTTTTAAAATCCTTACTTTTTAACGCAAAGTGGCAACATCTCATCTCATTTTCTGAATGCTTTATCCTCACTAGGGTCGTGGGCGTGCTGCAGCCTATCCCAGCTGACTTTGGGCCAGAGACAGGGGACACCCTGAATTGGTGGCTTATTAGGACATTTTTCATTTCACCCCCCATTTGGCATTCACTTCTCAAAACTCACTAATATACTCTATTTCCTCCACCTGGAAGCACCACAAGATGGCGGTCCAGCTTTGTCTTATATATCGCACTCGTGCTTTTGCGCCACCCTTGGACAAACTATTTTGGGGCGGTGCCAATGGCTTGTGATTTTTCACCATTCGCTGGCTCAACAACAATAGCCTTGTATTATAAAGGGCGGGCGGGCATGAGAAGAGCTTAGGAGTGTCAGACTCTGGCTCAACTGCCCTCCTCCTTTTCATCCAACCCCGCACCCCTCACCCCCAGCCATCCCCTCGCCACGCTCATCTGTCACCCTGAAGCTTCGTCCAGCGTGGTAATACAACACCAAATCCCGTACCAGCTGCACGATCGCACACAAGTATGTGTGTAGTAGTGCTGATCAAAGACGTAAACAGTGCCGGCCTCCCAGCAATCCCCTCTCCCGCATCTCGGGAGGATATTTAACCCCTCCTGAGCTGCCCGCCTCTTCTCAGATTGGCCGCTTTTCATGGGCATTGATAAGCTAAACAAGCACTCTTTCTTATTCTGTCACTACAAAGCTCCCCTTTTAAAGTAATTTATGGTTTGCCATTGACGGCAAAAGGCATCCAATCCATTTTGGAGTGCAACCCAAGAATGAATGATTATTATTTTACATAAGGCTATTTGTTATGGTTAAGGTTTCAGAATGAGTTCGTGTTTCATATTGCAAACCTATCCTGCAAGTTTGACAATCCCCTTACTCATTCTTGAATTATCTTGAGCCAAAACAGAGCCGGCCGGGCATGGTATAAGCTTTTACCTCCTGGCAAAAGTAAATATACTGGATAACAAAAAAAACCCAATGAAATTTCTTAAACAAATTCCATTTATTTCAACTTTTTATATAACTCGACCATTTAACACCACTTTTTGGTGTAATTTCAGTGGGTCAACTAAACATTTTCCCCTCTGACATCCATCTTAGTTTAATGTTTTACCAATAGCAAGATTTCTGTCAATGTTTACCTCGGTGTTGAGTTTTCTACCCGAGGGGACATTCTATTCCACGTTTTGCCGGTCATGGTGACAATCAATGCTCACGTTTCAGTGCCATTGATGTCCACTGCCGTCAATGACAGTTTTCTCTCCAAAACTGGACAATCCATACTTTCTCACCTTTCCTCTATTCAGACAATTTTCAACATCCTTCTCCTCTTCCCCAATCAAAGCAGGCTCGGCGGCTTCAACTATTGGTTTGAATTTCTTTTACGAGTGCCAAGAGAACCAACGTAGGATACGAAACCCTCTCAAGAGCCAAGAAAGTTCATGAGAACAGTTCCTCTATCCGCTCCAAACTTTTTGGATGCTAATCTGTGATAGCCAAGCACAGGAATATAAAAACTTAGACGAGGGTCGTTAGTTTCCATTGGAAGCTGCCAAACGTGCGCTTTCCCAATGAACGTTACTGGATGTAAACGGCCCGTTACAGTACACGTATTGTTCCTTGGCTGTTTTTTTAAGGCTCCCCGCTGAGTAGTAACCGCAATGGATGCAATAAAACAAAGCGCTCTGTTTGAGAGTGGCTGTTAAAAAAAATGCAGCAAGGTTGATACTGGATGTGGCGTTTTAAAGCGGGCTGTTCTGCGAAAGGTACCCAGACGGGTTTTGCCGTTTGGGGAAAAATGGCCTGAAATTCCCAAAGTGCAGAGTTTGGGAAGGAGCCAGCGGGCGGCACAAAGAACAACTGTGCCGCCGCAGCAGCCGCACAAAGAACCAGCGTTATAGTCTGCGATCAGGCGAGACAGCACTTTGGGAAAAGACCCGGAGTTGCAAAATACAAGCGGCATTGAACACACCGTCGCAGCTAATGGAAACAAAACATATTTAGAAAATATAGTTTTTTTGTTTGTTTGCCTCCCTTACAAAAAATACTTGACTAAGATTTTTTCTTTTAAAAAAAAGGGGGAAATATACAACTTTTTTAATGTGACTTATAGGATTTCCTTTTTGTTTTATTACTTGAAACTATGCATTCAAATATAATATTCATCTTATTTATTTTCCCTTCAAAAATGTATAATATTTGCATCAAAATGACCCTTTATTGTTCAATAACTCGTTCCCGAAAAATATATTCAGTTCACCTCTCAAAATGTTTACCTATACGCAACTTTTTAAAACTAAAATACATGGCATATTAAAAATACCAGATTTGACCGCTTCAATATAAATTTTCTTAATTCTCAAAAAGTATGTATTCGTTCCACTTTAAATTTCACAACTTTTTGGTCAAGTTATGTTTAAAGATACTTTAAAAAAGCACTATCTAAGCTTACAAAAAGTATTTTTTCTGAAAAATATATACCACTCCCCCTTAATCTCACTGTGAAAATGAAATATGGTTAAACGAACACTTTTTAGGGGGAAAAAAAAGCAATCTTTCTGGTCATTTATTATCTTCAGGGTTGTAGAGGAAGCATGCGTTCATCAAGAATTCCCCCAAAATAACCTCGGCAGGCCCAAAGTAGGTTAGATTGACCCCAGATACCTTTTCATCCCGCTACTGTCAACAATTGTAATCCCCAAGCCCATAAATATACAAACGTGTTTTTTTTTTTTTTTTTTTTGCGGCCTTTGGCATTGAGATCGTTGAATGAATCAGAAGGCGGGCCGTAGTAAATTGGCGCCTTGTTCGGATGTCTTCACTTTGAACGCGTCACTGCTGACCCAAACATAATTCATATTGGCTTGGAAATGCAACACACTCCCTACAATCATTCAAACACATTTTCAATGTTGGAAAGCTCAGAATCATCACTTTGAGAAAACGGCTGAGGAGGAGTAGCCAATAAAATGGAGTGTTTTTAGAAGTTTGCCAATATTTCGCTGTCCATGGTTGCCTGGGATATGCTCCAGCACCCCTACATCCCTTGTGAGGATGAGCGTGATAGATGAATTATTTTAATTCATGACTTTTGACTCCTTTTTTTCCAGAATGTCTTTGACTTTTGTGGCATTTGTTGTCCAAAAGAATCAAGATTATATCAAGTTAATAACATTGTTTTTTCCCTTTTCGGGATCATTTTTTGGTTCAAAATTTAAGCCGTTTGACTTTTCATTTGGGCCAAAAGGCAACTCCCATCAATTCATTATCGGACAGGCAGGCATTGAAAGATGAATGGCGTGTAAATATGAAACTCCCAGTGCAAATGTTATCACGCTGCTTGCCCAGTGTTGTCGCATCCAATTCTCGACTGTACTTTTCTTTGATGGTGGTTGTTGTTATTATGAGGGTGGCTTTAATTGATAGGCTCGGCTCTCTCGCTGTAAAATGAACATAAACAACTTTTAAAGCAAAACATGTGTTAGTCGCTCTCCTCTGTCTGTTTTTGTGTGGCTTTGTGTGCAAAAGAGAGAGATGGAGTGGAGAGAGAGCGAGAGAGAGAGCCAGGCAAGGCAGACTGGTTTCATTACCAGGCCCATTATGGTTAAGCTAAGGGGGAAAAAATCATCCCAAACCCAAAGTAGTTGCTATGGCGATGCCGCCTCACACGACCTCCTCTGTCAACTTTCTCCCACTTTTCTTCTTGTGGTACCTCGCCCTACCGCCAGCATGTTTTTTTTTAATTTTTTTATTTTTTATGCCACCTACACGCACGCGCATGGGGAAAAGTGGCAGGCGGCCCGTTTTCCGTCCGGCTGTCGAGTTTCACACGGGCCTTCTGCCCGCTTGCCTCGGAACGAATTCAAAAGAAAAGTCTGAGTTGTTATTGCAGTACTCGAAATCTTAACTGCACTGGAAAGGGAAATAGTACTTTTACTAACATGCTAATCGCTAATCACACTTGGACATGACAGCATATTTGGCTAAAAATGTATTGAATTTGGTTAGCCGGTGGATCAGTGGTCAGCATGATGGCCTCACAGATTTGGGCTCCCGGGTCCGAATCCAGGTCTGTCCACCTGTTTGGGGCCTGTATGGGTTTTTTTTCTGGGTACTCTGATTTCCTCCCACATTCCAAAAACATGCATGGTAGGCTAACCCACCCGTGACCCTCGTGAGGATAAAGTGGTTCAGAAAATGAATGAATATAATGAATTGAATTGAATGCTTTTATTGTTAAATCTTTCACCACATACTGGGAAAATAACAACAGTCTGACCGATAAATATGCAATAGATAAAAAATACAATAATAAGTAGTCTTTTATGAAGCTCTCTGCCCCTCTAACGCACCGATATTTGTAGTTGCTGGACAGGGTGGGTAGGGGGCAGTTGATCTTTTGGGCTGTGTTGTTCAAGGTTTTACAGGTTGGTGTTCAGTTATTGAACGGATTTTCAATAATAGGCATCTGTGCAGATGTGAATCCTCATTTTTCAGCGCCATTGGCAGCGCTAGACGTTCAATCCATTTGCACTGGGAGGGGTCGAATGAACGTTCCTTGAGTGGCGTCAATGGCAGCCAATATGTTAATAGCACGGGGTTATGATCACGCGCACACATGGAGTAAATGTGCACTCTATTATGAAAGAAGCCATTTTGCTTGTCACCGTGATAAAGTGCTTGGCACTACTGTGGCGGCGTTGCTTTTTAAAGGCCCAGACGTAGACGGCCTCGGCCATTAGTCAGCGCAGGTGATCAATGTGGCTCCAACAGAGATGAGAAAGTGGGGGTGATGTGGTCGTGGTGATAGAGAGAGAGAGAGAAAGCCCAGCAAAGACACGGAGCGGACACTTTTACCTTCTCGTTCATCAACTTGTTTGCGAGGTTCTGACAGCAAGTGGTGCCTTTAGGAGGGAAACAAGTGTATTGAGGGCAGCTTTGTTAGATTGTGTGTCACAGTTACAAGGAATCCTCAAATTTCTGCTGGCTTTTGCTGTTTCAGATCAGGGTAAAAATTATGATAAAAAATAAGTTGCTATACTTATCATTATTAAGTTGATAGTTGTTTATATATTGTGGGGATAAGCGGTTCGGAACATGAATGAATGTGGTAGTTGGACTAATGTACTAATCATTTTGGAGTTTAATGATACACTCAGGTATTTTATTTTGTATGAACATTTAATGCTCTATCTAAAGTGCAGCCTTGATACTAGCGAATCTTACCTATTTCTACTCGAGTTCAGTCATACCTTGAGATACAAGCTAAATGTGTTGTAGTGTGAGACTGTACTTGTATGTCGATTTACTCATATTTCAAATCAATGTTTCCCATAGAAATGAACTCAATAAAAATTAATTTGTTCCACACATATTTGCGAGGCACCTCAGTCACGCGTACACTACTCATATTTTTTAGATTATTTTGTTCTTTATACCGACCGTCATCATATGCCTTTTCTTCGCACTAGTCTGTATTACACCGGCTTGCTTTGGACCCTCTGTGAATTACTTAATTCTGCACTGATTAACGCAAGATAAATGTTTGCTCGCAATTTTACTCCTATCTGGAATTCCTCGTATGTCCGGGGCACTCGTAGGTCAAGGTATTACTGAACGTGAAAGTGACTGTTGATGTGGTTGTCTGCGTAAGAACTCCAGGGTGACGTTGGTTCTCACAAAGTTCATCTTTATCTTTAGGTCAACTCTAAAGCGTATGTGTGTGTGTCTGCTCCTCCGTCATGTCATCACCGGCTGAAGGTGGAAGCCTCCGGGGGCCGTCGCCGCCTCTAGAGAGGATCTAAGTGTAGTGCAGGAAGCCCCCCTCTCCTCCCATGCACGGCGTCCTGTGGCACCGCTGCACTGTTTTGTCTGCGCTTGGGAAAATGGAAGCTGAAGAGGCAAAAACTGTTGATAAGCAGGCGCTGGTGGTTAAGGGAGTTGAGTGTGTGTGTGTTTGTATGTGTGTGTGGGAGTGGGAGAGTGGGTGCGAATGCCAAGCCGAGTTGGAGGGCGGGTGCGTCTGGAAAGCATCAAGTCATGGCTTCGCTTGCATGTGTGTGTGTGTACGTGCTCTCAAGCTTGTTAACCTGGAGGTCACGCGCAGCGTCAGGTGATGAAGTCAGTGCCTGGCACAATCACACACACACACACACACAGCATGGGAACTGGGCGCAATTCCTTGGTGGATAAACATACGCATACATAGAGGCAATATATACAGCATGTTTTATAGTATACTGTATATATGTGGGAGATTGATTATAAACACATATGTCAAGTATATTTTCACAGAGTTTAACAAGTACTGTATACTATGTTTTTGGGGGGGGATATGTTTTCGTTAAGTATTCTTTTTTTTATACTAAAAATGTGCTATAACTGCATCCATTGACAGTGGTAGACGTCCAATCCATTTGGAGTATTGACGTTGTAGTACTCCCAATTGTTACATCATTTTCTGTGGCCTGCAAAAGTACATGATTGGAGGACTCACCAGATTAGAAAATGTTTACGTTCATTCATTTTCCGAACTGCTTCTTCTCACTAAGGCAAAGAAAGGAAACATAAGCAGTTTAAAAAAAAAGTTTATTTTTCATAAAAGTTCCTTTTGATTTTGGTGGGCCAAAGTCAAGCCAGATCCAAAAGAATAAGTAAGACAGACAGCATTTGACAGATGAGCACACGTATATCTATGGCCAAACACCTCCAGGAGCCTACATGGCACTTATCATCTTATCGTTCGTCGTTAACTGCTTGCCAAGCAGGAAGTCCAAGCAAATTACACGCTGTCTTTCTGCAAAACAAAAGCGTTTTTGTATGTTCAAAGGAACAAGTTGAAGCTAGTTGCAGCCACAAGCCTGCACAAATAAAGAAAACATCTTGTATGTAGCAAAAGACATATTTTTTTTCATTAATACGTTATAGATTTACAAAGTATATGTGGATGAAGTATTTTATTCTATGGAAAAATGAAGAAAAAGCATGTTCATTGACAATAGTCAAATATTTTTGGAGTCAAAAATTTAAAGGCAGCGTGGTTGTAGAAAAAAAGAAAACTATTTTTTGACTAAAATTCTTATATTTAAGTCATGTCAAGGGTATTCGAAAATGTTTCAACCCATTTCGTAGGCCAATCATTTGGTCAATAATATTTTGGTTGTGTGATACGCAGAGCGAAGCGAATATACGTTCTTTCCTCTGACAATCTAAAAGCTACTTCTTGGTGGCCTTTTGCCCGGCCGGCACTCTTTCAACTAAGCGCACCTAACAGAGCGGGCGCCTTTTTCCTTTCCCACCCTCAGCAAGGCTGTCACATCAAGGCTGACCTTCCCAAATGGCCTGCAGGCTCACAATTTGGCAAATGTCAAGCACGGCGCGCGGGCGGGCGGGCGGGCTAGCGAGCGAGCGCGAGAGAGCGACGTCGCACCGCAGGGACCGACGAGAAGCTGAAACTTGAACTGCGGCCCAAATTTTTTGTAAGAGTAGCCGCGCCGCCCGCAGCTGTCCCGCTAATCTTTCCCACCGCTACAATCTCTCGCCACATCTGTCTTTACTCCACCTCCCCCGCTCACACACACACACGATTGTACGAGAAAAAAAAAAGTTCAACCAAAAAGTACATGTAAAAGCCATTTAAAATATTATCTGAGTGGACAAAAACACACAAAATGTATTGAGGAAAAAGTCTATATAAATGACAAAAAAGCCCTTAGCAATAAATCTGATAGAATATAAAAAACGTTTTGGGGGTTAAATATGTAGAAATGATAGTTGTTATGTAAAAATGTCTATGTATATATTTTCTAAATAATTTAACAGTGTGACAAATCCTTTTGAAATAAATTATTTTCCAATCATTTTTATAATCTTTGACCTTATCGACCTAAAATGTAATAATCCATATTCAACCTAGTTTGATACATAACCTCCCAGTTTGACAAAAAAAATCACTTTTTCCCATCCTTGCATTATCACGATATTCCTCTTTTGGCAACCCCGACCTTTGACCTCAATCCCCCAAACTGTAATCATTTCTTCTGTGTCATATGACAAACATAACCAAAAAAAGTTTGATACTAAACCGCTTTATTAGTTCTTAAGTTATTGCAAAATTCCTTTTCTGACCTGGGTGACCTTTGAACTTACCACCCACAATTGTAATCACTTCTTGTATTTCATATTGTAAATATATACTGCATATATATATACTGCATCTAGAAAAAAATAGACAGGGGTCAAATTTGCTACCTTTCGCATGTTAATAAAACAATTTAAGAAAATGTCAACATATTAATGAGGTATTGGAAAGATTAAATTAGTGCCTTTCTGGATGAAATAAGGTGCATCATTTCAAATACAAAAAAGTGTATTTCCAATGGCCGAAAAAAAAAAAAATGAAATGAAATCCTTTATAGATTGCCACCCTATTTGTGTGTGCTTAAGTGTGTGTGCTTAAGTGTGTGTGTGTGTGTGTAATGCAAAATCCCAAGTAAGTCATCTCCATTTACACACACACACAAATCCGCCTTGCCCGCGAAACCCGATCCTCTTTCATCGCATTTCCAGTTGAAATGTTGAGAGAAACGTCTGAGAAGGCAATTTGGTTTGGACTTTTAGCAAGTCAAACAAAAGTGCACTATGCCAAAAAAAAAAAAAAAAAAAGAAAGCTAAACCTTTTTTGGGACGAGATGAAAAGAAATTAGCAAACGTAACCTTCTCATGTGTAACTCCACAGCTGATTTTTTGCAATCAGGACATCCAAAACTACACTACAACCCCCCCACCCTAATTTCCAGTTAAGTTAATTTTCTTCTGTAGGCTTGACGGTCGTGTTTTGGCAGGTAAGCGGACCTCCTGCCGGCCCCCCCGTCCGAGCTTGCCAAGCATCAATAAAAGAAAAAAAACTTTTAAAAAAAAACGACTAGCGGCTCAGATGGCGAGCAGATGGACGCCGCGTTAGCAAGGACGAATGTGCACCCCCCCTTGACATTTCTTTGTTTTGAGGGTCTTTTCATTCTTTTGCCGTCTTCTTTTTTTGTTCATGACTTGCATTTTTGGCAACATATTTTCGAAGGCAGGGGGTCATTTCCTCTTCATTCATTTTTGGGGCATCTTTAGGTCGTAGCCAGTTCTCCCAGTTTAATTGAATTGGATGTCAACCATTATCGATGGTGGGCTAATGGCTTTCTTCCTGATAATTTGGGGTCACTTTTTTTAAATGATTTTGCAGTTGCGTTCTGTAGATTTTTGGTCACCTATTGTTAAGTTTGGGCTCCCTTTATTGTTAAATCATTGGTTGCCATTGTGGGAGATGGACGTCCAATTCATTGTAGCACCGTCAATGGCACTGAACATTAACCATTAACAGTCAATTCTCCCAGTTTAAGTCAACTGGATGTCTATGGTTGTCAATGGTAGGCTTGAGGGTCTCGTCCTATACATTATTGTTCTGGGGTCCCATTCTGCTGATTTAGGGGCATCATTTCAGCACTTTCAATCAATTTTTCATAATTTTGTGGCATTTCCAAGTTGTTTTCTTTTTAAAAAAATGTAATGAACAGCGTTGTATTTCAAAAAGGCTAAAATGAGTTCAAGTAATAATACGATAATTCACTCTTTACCTTCTTACTGTGGCTGTTTCAAGGCGTGGCTTATTTCCATTTTCCATCAGCCGTAAATTGGGTCAAATGTGGTTTCACGATTAACGCTAAGCTTCTAACTAGTGAGCATCCATCTGCCACTCGCCTTTAAAATGTGACCGTTTGTGTACGTGGGACGTGTCACAGGTGTTCAGGTGAAGCGCCTCCAATGCATGATGGGTAAGACTAATGGAAAAGGAGGGGGGTTGAGCACTCGCTAACAAGAAAAGTTCAAAGCCCTGGAGTGACACCCCTATTAGACGCTAATGGAGGCAGCTGAGCACCACGCCCAGCGACAAGCCTCGTACTTAAAGCTTTTTATGGTGGGCTGAGGCGGGGGAGTGGGAGTGGGAGTGCGGGGGGAGGATGGGGAGGAGGGGAGCGCATGCAATCCTCCTTCCCCGGAGGTTACAAAGGGTCAAGGGCGCTCATTTTTCATGCTGCTCTTTTACGTGGCGGGCTTTTTCTACTCCACCGATTCACAGTTGAGCTGTGAACCAGGGGCCAACAAACATTTGGGGGATTTGATTCAAAAGCTCCATTTAGGGGGATCAATTAAACAGATGTTTAGTTAACTCCTTGGCTGCCATCGATGCTTTCAGTTCGAATGGATTGTGGTCAATGGGAGTGGATTATTACTTGATTGGAAACAGAATTGTGGGGATAGATCGCTCTATTATTGTTTTTCATTTGCACTTTTTGTTTGGGTTAGTGTATCCCCTTTTTTGGAATGATATACTTTTAACTTGGTGTTTTATAACCAGTCTTTGGAAAGCACTTTATCTGCACTGTTCCAATAATTTGTTGTCTATGAAAAAGAACTAAATAATCATTATAATCAACCATTTTGATATTTTGTAGTTTGCAATTTGTTATGATCTATTTTTTAAAAATGCTTTGTAGAATTATTCACATTTTTTAGATTAGATTACATTAGAGAACTTCATAAATAAGCTAAAGAGTAAACATATCTAAATAGATATATAAGTGTGTTACTGAAATGTTCTTATTATACTGATATTTATATTAGTTATAATAATACTAATTATTCATTACTTTTTCAAAATTGAAGTTTAAGAAAAAAATATTCATGACAATTTGAATACTTGCCCCCCCCCCCCCCCCCCATGAATCTCCCAATGAACTGGTTCACTTAATTTAAAATTATTCATATGTGAATGTTGTTATTGCCCATCACAAAATATGTAGTAGTGGCAACACTAATGTTACAATTTAAGGTCCAATGAGGGGGTCGCATAGGATTGTCTCGTGGAGCACAATTGGCCCCAAACTGTCCTAAAGTAATAAAAACCATTTAAGAAAACAATAAATAATAATTTGTGCACGAAAGGGGGGGGGGTTGTAAAAGTGCCTTGTCATCCATTGTGCCTCAGCCACTCTCACACAAACCGTGTTCTTATCTTCAACCTCGTGACAAACTTGCATTGTTTCGGCTTGATTTTTTTTCTCTTCTTTTTGGGAAGGGAAATTCCCCCTGCAATGAACATTCCAGCTTTTCCTGCAGATCTCCTTCTCATAGTGGCCCTGCTTCCTGTGTGAAAAAAGTCCAGGACTATAGCTGGGTTTGTGCCTTTCTGAGGCCGGCGGGTGGGACGAGGGGTCGGGAGACGCTTTGACCTCCCCGGCGCTCTCGGGAATGCCAAACACGCCGCGGGAAACAAGCCCAGTGTCTATGCTGGCCATAGAAAAAAGAAAAAAAAAACCTGGACAGTGCGATAGGAAAATGAGGGGGTCTACTGAGGGAATATGTGGGTGATTTTGGCAATTACTTCTAAGAGGGAGTACAATTAACCCTGTGCTTCTCTGTGATTCCCCTCCGCCTTCACATACTTAACCCCACCCAAGGGTTACAGGGGTGGTAATATGTTCCAAAAATGTGGAAACAGGAAATCAAATTTATTATTATTATTTGCCCTATTAGTTAGTTCAGAGTTAACCAAGTCAGTAAAGAAAATAAAATGAAGAATTTACTGACTTAGCTACTTGATAAGCAAATGTTTGCTAACTTAGGTGCTGAATTAGACATTGTAGCCACTTAGATAAAGGTTAGTCATTTCCTTGCTTTGGTTGGTTGAAGGTATGTTAACCATTAACTTCAGGATGGTTGGTACCATATCAATTATTTGGAAAACGATAAAAAGCCCACTCAAGGGTGAGAGGGTCATACATTCAAACAATGTGGAAACATAAAGACATCTTTCTTTTTTCCGCAGTGTTTAGTTTGGAACAAACCAAGTCTATAGATAATTCATTTATTATAATCCCTAATTAATCATCCCCTGCGATTGGCTGGCCACTGATTCAAGGCGCCCCCCACTTTGTGCCCATAGTTATCTAGGATAGGTTCCAGCACCCCCTGTGAACCTTGTGAGGAAAAATAAATAATAATAGATCAATACATTTTAGATATATATATAATGATATCCTGGGATGACAAATGTTACAAGGAAATAGTCTCATAAACTGTAAGGAAGACAGTTTTGACACAAAACTGCACGAAGTAAGCCTAAAGTATTGAATATGTATTCCAATTCAATTGCTGCCAATCGTAAGGTTTATCTCACCTCCTTTTAAACATTTAATACAACAGTATTGAGTACTGAGTGTTTTCCCTTGGAGTTACACTTGTGGATGTAATGCACTCTGTGAGTTTGTATGTGTACGCGAATGAGTGGCAGCCTTAAACAAAGCGGGAAGTGAGAGAACAGTTCCGTCTTTCCACAATAACGGATTTTCATGCCAAACAACACAAGACCTACGGCGAAGATTAGCGGCTTCTTTTGTGACTCATTCGCCGGGCTTGCACCGTACGTAACCAAACAGCGGGGCACACACACTCACCTCCTTCCACTGTCATACCAGAGCAATGAGTGTCCTTTAGCCCCGTGAAGTCGGGGTATGCCATGAATATCTTGGGAAAATGATGTGCAAGAACAGGATGTTAATATTTCCAGTGAATCATCATGTTTTAATGCCATTGACGACCAATTCATTTGAACTGGGAGGGCCGGCCGCATTGTAGCTATGGTTTCAATCACAATCTCTTTATCACAAAATTCTCTGATGTTAAAATTTTTGAAAGCTATATTCATCATCTTTAATTCACTGAAAAAACTCAAATGTTCATACCTGGCAATCAAAAAATCAAGTAAGGGAAGAATTTGAGAAATTTGAAATGCATATATAACAACAAGCAGTGGTGGACATGCTGGCCTAAAAATATCTGAATCACAGACTGATGAAAATTATATTTTGGCCATGAATACTTTTTGAATAATTCCAAATTGTGTGTCAGATTCTTTTCATTGCTTTTGCTTTTGTGTGTTTTTATATTTAGCATTTAACTAATCACATTTCAGTCATTATTGGTTGCCAGGGTCAGAAATCCACTTGCAGCCCCTGCAGCACAAGATAAGCGTGGGTAAAACTGTTGCTTTAAGCAGCATGAAACTGTTGCTTTAACCAATCAAATTTCGAGGTGGCGACACCAACGTCTTCTCATTGGGGTGGTACGTCATCGCTTTCACAAACTCTGATTGGCTGGTAATAGAGCCAAGCAAAAAACTATTTGTAGCGAACTGCAATGCATATATATTTTTGTGTTTATTTAATAGTGGAGAATAAGAAATACATATGGTTGCAGATTTATATACATTTTATCATGAAAATAATTATTTTTTTGTGTCTG
The DNA here is from genome assembly GCF_051989575.1 of Stigmatopora nigra. NCBI lineage: Eukaryota > Metazoa > Chordata > Actinopteri > Syngnathiformes > Syngnathidae > Stigmatopora > Stigmatopora nigra. Next base: position 7,135,787 of record NC_135512.1, read on the forward strand.
TTTTTAATATGCTTGACAAAGGTCAGAGTTCACATGACCGCCATCTTCAAAATGGCGGATGAGCCGGGAGCTAGTTCGCTAGTATACCGCAGAGCACCTCAGAAGTGACGATTTACCGAAGAAAGACCCGATAAAACTCTTACGGGACAATGCACCGCATTCGGTACGTTGTCACGTTGTCATTAGGGGATTTTGAAGCCCCATGTCTCATTTTAAGATTGCTTTTTGACGTTAGCATGCTTCGATGGCGTGCTGTAGCTCCTCGTGGTTGCAACCTAAAATGTTTGCAAACAAATTGGCAACATTGCTTCACCTATAACTCTTTATGTTTAAAAGGAAATCATTCTATTGTGTGTTTCAGGTCCTCCCCGAGCACAGACTGCGGGGAAACATCGAGAATGTTGCCAAACGGCCAAAAAGGATCACCTTGTCGACGCCATACGGAGCTGTTTCTCAGCAAAGTAAGTCATTTTCTAAATATTTTGTATTTTCTCTATCCTTGCACTAATTAAAGGTCAGCGTTCAATTATCAATTATTTTTTTCCTTCATAGTGACCCATTTAACTTTTGAATGAAAACATGCTAACTGGTCTGTTTTTTTTTTTTTAATAGCAAGAACCTGTGTGGATAACTCGCACAATTGCCATCAGTGGAGGTGTAAGGAATACACCGTACACTTTTAGAATATATATACTTTTAACCTGGCCTTCACTTTCTTAAAGAAAGACCTCAGTGCTTGGTCCTTTTCATTTTTAGTTTTGAATGTGGTTAGGACAAAACCTAAGGGGGATATTCATTCAACATTAGCACAGGGGTCCTTTTTTAGTTTAAATATGGTAAAATATCAATTTTCTCTGTGTATGAAGAGGAAAAATAAACAATGATGACTTTTTGGAATATTTATTTTAAAGAATTAATGTTTGAAATGATTCCAGGATGAAATATCATTGGAAATGAGTGTGGGTCATTTGTGCATCAAAATGGTTGAATAAGCATTTACATAATCATATTGTGGTGTTTTGTAGTGGTTTAAAGCCAGAGAGACGATGGAAGACATGACAAAGCAGGAGGAAACTGTCAAAATCGACAAAGAAGTCCAGGCAGAATTTGTGGATGAGGTTAGACCCAAGTGCTTCAGGTTATTTAATTTATTATTTTCATGTAATGTGTACTAAACCTATTCATTTTGTAACTTGCTTCTCTTCAGGGTCCGCCCAAGTTTACCAAATCAACGCTAAAGAAAGATGACAAGACTTCACCAAAAGGCGTGATGGTGTGAGCTGATGGTATATGTGGACGGCTATCTTTGACACCAACATCCCCTCAGGGTCTCCAACCTTGGTCCTCAAGGGCCCCAGTTCAGTATGTTTTCCCTATACTCCACCATAACTGAATCAAATGATCAAGAGCGTGATTATTTGATTTAGGTGTGTTTGAGGATATGGAAAATAAACTGGATAGGGGCCCTTGAGGACTGCAGTTAGAGATCCTTTTTATAGCCTTGGCTCATTTTTGAGTTTCTCTGACGTGGACAAAAAGAACACCATGCCACTGACCAAAGCCATCAGAGGGGTATGTCTAATATTTCCATTTTTTTCCCCCCCTCCTGTGACTTTAATATAGCTTGCCTTCTTTTGCAGTGGGGTGCTGGCTTGCTGACTGAACTGGCACCATGGAAAGAAGGGCTAATCTGATGACAGGTATTTTGTTGATAAATTTAAAACTTGGTTATTTTTTTGTCATTTTTTGACTGCTCTAATAGACTGTAATTTTTGTTGGATTCTTATTGTAACTCGAGCCCCTCTTTTTTTCCCCCAGAATTTACCAATGGAAGATTATACTGCTTGACACTCTACTCACACCTGCTTGGATTTTGTGGAAAATAAATGTATTCAAACTGTATACATGTGTTATTCTTCACATTTATGTAGCAAAAATGCAAGGAACAATTCAAGTACAAATTTGTTTATTAACACAAACATTTTAACTCTTGCACACTTAAGAGAACTGGTATATCCAGTTTAATTTCCAGCTGCAGAAAAAGACATAGTAAAAAAAGACTAAAAAGACTTAGATTTTTTTTTAAACACTTAGGCATATTTTAATGAAAAAAATACTTAAAAAATAATTTTACACTTAGAATAAAAACAGAAAAATTAAAGGAAAAAAAAAGACCATTAGGTCTTGGGGTCTTTTTTTCTCCAAGTGTTTTAAAAAAATCAATTGCAACACAAATCTCCTTTATTGTTGGATTAAATAAATAAAAAAAAAATTGTAGGAGTCAGGCTTCTCACTTCACCAGCATGAGCCAGAGATCTCTGGACCTATATAAGAGGGAGAAGTAAATTACAACAAAAAAAAGCAAAATTTGTAGAGATAGGTTTAGTTTTACCTTAATCTATCTCCTCAATGGCGAGTGTTCTGAGCTGTGTCTGGATGCTAAACAGGGAAAACTTGCAACAACAAAGAAGCAAAAGTTACCATATATAGAGACAGGCTTAGGAGTTTTGTTTTACCTTGATCTGTCTGGCTGGAGTCTCCTCTCCTGTAACTTCAAGGGTGTCCATGTTGTGGGCAGGCAGGGAGACAAAACATCTTGATGCTAAACAGGGAAAAATAATTTAAACAAGCTGTTAAACTGAAAAAAAAAACAATTATTTCAAGAAAGAGGAAAAAATCTTACAAGTAAATTAACAAACGATCAAGATAAAAAAATGAATGAAAATAAATTAGTGAGTGCACCGTGCTATTTTCCCTTTTCCAGACAAGGTGATTAAATATACAAACTGACCTTAACAACTAGTTGACCACAAAGTTGGCTTAACTATTTTTGAAAAGGTAATTATTTTAAATGAAAACAGAACAATTACAAATTGTAAAAGGTGTTTAACAGTCGCAATGAAAACTATCATTACATTCAACACACCAGGAACTAAATCGCGCCGCTGGATGTCATTCTTGAATCAGCCTTTACTCACCAAACTGTCCGTTGATGTCAAGGATTTGTTTGATTCAATTAAGTCTTTCCACACGACAAAATAATCGAGAGAAAGCGGACATGATACGTTTTAAGTCTGGAAAGCCTCGTCGTGACGCTATTGCTAAGATAGCTAGTCACATGTAGCACGCGGACAGTGGGGAAAAGGAGCCCCAAACTTAAATAATCGACCCTGTGTTCAACAAGGCATTAAACTAAGACATTGGTTGGCGTTTTAGCTCAATCGATTACCAAAAGAATCTCCCGGTAGCGTGATAAAAACGCAAAAATGCCAGTAAATTGCTCAACGACTTACCTCGTTGGCATGCTACTAGTCTGTGAGCGAAATGGCTGTTGGGAGAAGACGAGGCAAAGCGCATGTGCTGAATTTAAACACCCACGTCATCAAATGGCGCAACCACGCCTATATTGTCCCGCCATATTGAATGTGGAAAAGATGGTGGTTTGTCCTCCATACTCAATGTGTCTGTTTTGAAGATGACGTAGAATATTCTTGATTTTTGTAGTCTTGATGCTATAAAACAGTGTTAGAACACACATTTTTACCAAATATTGAGTAACATTTTTACTTAGAATTTTACATCAACTCACCTTTATTCCAGGCCATATTAGTCAATTAAAAGTTTAACATTTGAAACAAAGAATGCTTTATTATCTCATCTCATTTTCTGAACCACTTTATCCTCACTGGGGTTTAGTATAGGACTAAAAAAAACATAAAATTGGTATAAATCTTTGAAAAGTGAAATGGAAAAAAAACCTTTTATATATTATTATATATTAAGGATTTCACTGTATAGTAGTATACATAAACCCAACAGTTTTTACCTTAAAAAATGCAAGGTGGAGAAATGGCAAGGATTTGCTTCAAAAAATAAATATTCATTTTCTTTTCTTTTTGGTGGTTGTGTACGTCACAGATGGCAAAAGCAAAGAAGGAAAGTCCATTTATGAGAATTAGAAAAAATAAAAACCACCTGATGTAAAACTAGTTGTTCCTGATAATGCTTGCAGACATCTCAGGTTTTTTTTCTTCCTTTCCCTAGATGGAAACTCCAGGCGGCGGTACCACAGGCTCTTTTTTCTTTTGGGCTCCGCCCATCTTTCATCCTTCCACCTGATGGATTTTCCTCGCTGGCTCACTCACTCGGGCGTAGCTGAGCCAGACCGGAACACAAACACAGGCAGGTGGATTGAGGCCGGGGAACGTCAGCTGTGGGGATGGAGGGGACGGAGGAAAAAAAAAATAAAGATGGAGCCGCTTGAAATGAAAGACAGAAAGCAGACACAAACATCAACATGAGCTCCTCTGACTCAGCCCTCAGCCATAAACAAGGGCAGCGTGGAAAGCACCGTAAGAAGCGAGCACAGGAATTGCTCAACTTGGACTTTTTGTCAATCTTGATTAGGTTTTTGTGTGACAAAAACTATGTATGTGGGTAGTCCCAGGCTTCATATGGAGATTTAAAAAATCATTTTGATGGATTTGAAAGAATTTTATGGCTGATTTGCGATACTTCATTTTGAATTTTTTTTTTGCAAATTGATCTGATCGTATTCAAATGAAAACAAAATTAAAATAATTTATTCCACAATATTTTCATGGGTATTTTATTTTAAAGGTAACCTGGGTTAAGGGTCTGTTTAATTTTAATACCTATTGTGATATGACTTAGTTTATTCACATTTTTTATATCATTCATTTACTAGCCCCTTTCTAATTTAGTTTCAACATAAAAGGCAAATTTGTCATAATATATGAATCCAAATCAATATAATTCTGACTAAATCCAAATGGTTGGTTTAAGCTTTTATGTTAAATAAACCAAATCAACTTTAACCGATTACACACACACACACACAGAGTTGGGTTTTCTCCGGGTACTTCAGTTTCATCCCTAATCCCCCCAAAAAATGCACAGTAGGCTGGTTGAACACTCTAATTGCAACTAGGTATGATTAGCCACCCCTCCCAGTAAAATGTTATGGACATCTACCGCCGTCAATGTGAGCCAAAGTAGTAGATGGAACACCCACGCAAGGACGTAGGAAAAACGCTCCAATTCCAGACTAGGACGAAAGTGAGCGCCAATCTTCTAGTGACAGCGTAAAGACTAAGTATATACACTCTATTTTTACATGGCGCGCCACCCACTGCTCGCTGTTTGTTTAATATGGCATTTCACTTAGAGAACAGTATATCCCGCCGCCTTCTTTATAAGGGCACAACTAATGCACTGGTGAGACAAGTCGCCCTCCCCTTCTCACTCCATTTGCAATTACTCTCTCGCTAACACACACACACACACACAGTTGTGCGGTGCCTGCAGCAACAGTCTCTTGGCACCGTCCCGTCGCCCTCGCTGGGAACGAGCATCTGCTTCATCTTTTCTTCTCTACGAGAGCCTTCACACACACATTCACACACAAAGTGAACGCACCCACACTTTGGCGGCAAAGGCTGGGATTTGAAGACTGAAAAAGACAAGAAATCCTGACGAAATAGGATCAAAGTTAGCATACGGATGACTGTCCGTATTCAAATGAATGCGAAGCTATTGCGTCAATGCGTGTTTTACACGTCAAGTAGTTTCTTTGTCACTTTACAAATTTTCAAATCAATAATTTACTTCGGGAGGCAGTCCGGTGGATGAGTGGTTGGCGCGACGCCCTCGCAGTTCTGGAGTCGAGGGTTTGATGCCCACTGGATCCTCATTGTGGAGTTTGCATGTTATTAATGGGCTTGTGTGGGTTTTCTTGGGTACTCTGGTTTCCTCCCACAGGTGCAGGGTAGGTTGGTTGGACACTGTAAGATATTAGGGTGAGCATGAATGGTCTCTTTATGCCCTGCGATTGGGGCCCAAAGTCAGCTGGTATAGGCTCCAGCACCCCCGTGAGCCTTGTGAGGATTAAGCGGTTTAGAAAATGAATGGAGAAAAGATTGGGGGGCATACCTTCCGGTGGATTGAGCGACGATTCCAAGTCCCTTCCTGATGATTTCAAGGTAAGCGTAGTCCTGAGAAACAAAACACACATGTACAAATAAGCAAAATGGAGTCTTCCATCCTAATGACGCACTCAAACAAGCAACCAATGAAGAAAGCCTCGTTAATTGATCTGAAGACATTTTTCAGTACAAATGGTTTGAACTTCCATGTCAGTCAACGAGCTAGAAGTTTGGGTAGTCTAACAAAGCCATTTTGTGGCACCACGGCTCAGGTTGGAGGGGCGCTGGCGGTAAATACAATCTCCCTGTGTGATATGTTCAATGGTCGGTCCTATGGGGCCTAAATGCGGTAATTTGTTAGGTTTTAATAAAGCGCCTGTTTTTCTTGGGTCACATTGTCAAGGGGCAAATTGCTTTTTAATCACATCAACACGCGCCAAGTGCCGCCAGCGGGGACGATGCGCGCCCGCGAGTATTAACACACGTGTGTTTTGATTCCAAAGCAAAACATGTCAGAGTTTGGCCCACTTTTCGCTCACGCGGCGGCCGTGACGGACAGACGGCTGGAACCCAGTCCTGACCGCACCAAAGGAGAGACGGCGTGTTCTGAAAACAAGCGCGCTTCCGTGCGCGTACATCCAAGGAGACGGCTTGGAATGGCTGGGAAAGAAAAATACAATCTGGGATTGAATTCAAATGAAGGTTGAGCTCTCCAGATCGTTCAACTAAATAAGACTAAAAGCAAATTCATGTTATTTTAGCCCAGCATTTATTTATATGGCGTCAAATCAATGCCAAAAGTATTGTGTAAAAATAGGCCTTAAAAAAGCATTTTTTTTCAGTTTAAAAAAAAAAGTGGATCACTAAAGTCTCAATTGAGTTGCAGTGTGAACATGGCAAAGTGTCCCAGTCTGAACAGGTTCAGATCCAAATTGGGGAATTTACATCTGAACAGGTTCAGATCCAAATTGGGAATTTGCATCTGAACAGATTCAGATATCTAAATTGGGAATTTGCTAAAAACAGTGTGAACAGTCAACCCTTAAAATCAGGTTTGAGGAAGATTCCAATTGGGATTGGAGATGCCAAAGGAACCGTGTTGGAATCCAAAGGATATCCTTAGTCATGTACGTGTTAAATCCAAATAAAACAGCAGAGGAAGTTGTAGGGGTTTCTCGCCTTCAAACCCCCTTTAAAGCAGGCTTTTTTGGACGGGTGGGGTGGCGGTGAGTTAGGGGCGCCCCGAAGGAATATAACAGTATTTAGCGAGGTCTTGTGCAGCAGCAGCTCCACACCTGCAGCACACAAAAGCGCCCTCTGTGTGCGTCAGTCCTACGTCAAAAAGTGCCACCGGGAAACAAACAGAGGCTCTTTAGTGGAAGAAAAAAAATTCACACATTTGGACTGGAACGGCCACTCCAAATCTTCCCCTCCATTTCAACGACTTAATAGCCAGCCCGCTTTGCCTCAATTGACAGCTGTTGACACCAATTTACGTCTTATTTTTTTTAGAGGGAGAATCTGGAGGAAAATAGAGTTTCCATATGTCAAAATGCCAGCGATAATGTCACAAAGTCCGTCCAAATATTTGGATGTTATTTCAAAGTGCGTGTAGCCGAACCCACATGGGCTGTGATTCTTTCTCAGGCCAGCCACGGGACGCCGTGCGGACCAATATTGACGTTGGCGCTGTGGAATAGACAGCGCTGGACTAATAGATATAATTATCTCACGTCATTATCTCCCATAATTACGTCCAATGAGAACAAAAATAAGAATACGCCTGTGTTTCTGGGCACGCCGAGTTTGTTTGGATCTTCTGTGGGTAAATGGCTAGTCAGCCATTTTTGGGGTTCTTTTTAGGAATGATCACTTTTGGATGGTTATGCAAGAATGATGATTATTTTGCAAAACCTTGTCAGAGTCCTTAAATTACGATGAAATAAAAAACAAAAATGTCTTTTCATGAAATGAGAGTGCTCAGACAAAGAATAAGTCTTCCATATGTGTTCATAATTCAGGAGTTGGAAGGAGCAGGGGGGGGGGCGCATGATGGCAACATCAGCAGATAAAAACGTGGCAAGAATACGATTCCAGTAAGCGGCGGAGGATGACTCACCTGCTGTAAGACTACATCGCCGACGGCGTGAGATCATCAGGTGACCGGCAGGCATCGTGCCACACGCCGTCCGCCAATAGAAGAAGAGGATTCCCCTTGAGGGAATACGCGCAATGGCATGCTGGGATATCGGATGAGCCTCGTTCTTCTTTAATTAACAATTTGCTCTCCACTGCTTTGTGCCTGCAAAAGAAAAAGGACGACATGACGTCAGCTTTGGGAAAGTTACAAGTTTGATTCTCAAGTCAAATACTTGCTTTGGCCAAATATTTATTTTTATGTTGAAAGATGATATTTAAACACGTATTAAATATAATAAATATCCCATTTTACTTTACACTACAAGCAGGTCTAAATTTTGACATTTATGACCATAAAACATTTGACAAATTTGAATAGAATGCACCAAACATCATAAAGATGACCTATAATTGAATACATGAATAAATGTAATATGTTTGGCTATATATCAGGCCATTTTTTGCTTATTTATCACTGAAATATTGCAGCTATTTGGATTAAAAATGAAAAAAAAAAATACTCAAAATATCAAAACAATGAAAATCTTGGGAGTCAATTACAGCTCATGTTCATCTTTTCCAGGTGCCATCCAAACAAAAGGGACCTACGGCTCTAGAGCCAGATTTGGTTCTCGTCATCCAACGTTAAACATCCCCGTACGGCGAAAAACTGCCACGGCGGCGTGCCCGAAACCAGAGCCAACCTTAACGGGATGGTCTTAGACCGCAAACTGCATTTTAAAGCAACACCCTCCATTATTAATGCGACCCGTGCTGATGGGGCAAGGCAAGTAATTACGTTGCGGCCTCAGTAACACTCAAGAGCCGGCGGGACTAGCGTCAAGTTTCAGACGCCGGGCAATTATGTATGAGCAAAAGAAAAAAAAAAAAAGACAACCCAAATCAGACCGTGGGACAAACTGCTAAATGATAGGCAGCACTAAGCTAGTGTATTTTAGCATTCCCCTGGCCCGGCGCGCTGGTGGACGTTTATTATTGATGCGGCGAAACACGAGCGGGCGCTCCGAAACCAACGCTACTCGCTTACAGTAAGCCACGAAGAGGGATTTGCTTCACCCGCATTTCCCCAAAGAAGTACAGCCTATACTTTTATAAGCTCCTGGGTAGACATCTAACAAAATAAAAAACATTGGGAACAGCGGGAGTCCACGGAAACCAAAGCAAACAGCGAATTTTCCACGGGAACAACGCGGTTGGAGCGATTTTGCCGCGTAAACGTCAGTAACGTCAGCCTGCAATCGGAGAAGTTTCATTGGAGATGCAAGAAATGTGATTGGTCATAGAATCAATGAAACTATTATGTTAAGTTCTCTTTCTAAACTTCTTACAGGATAGAGTGTGGATGGACATTTTTTAGGGATGGCACCATTTTCAAAGACTTTTAACTATTTAAAAGCCAGGTGACTATTTGGGGGATTATTGTAATATTAGGTTATGGAGGTACATGTTAGTCACTACTGTATTTAAAAAATATATATTTTTTATATTTTGTATACGTCATTCGTTATGAAGTTTTTTAATGAAGCATTATGATATTTTTGGTGTTTTTTTTATATTTAATGACTACATTTATAACTGAATACAGTTTTAAGAAAGAATAAATCAATTACATTTAAATCAATTCAACAGATATTCACTTAGGGCCCTAAATTTAATTATTTCGCCTGGCCAGGAATGCTTTACTATTTTAAAATGCATTTTTTTCAAGGAAAGAAGTGTAAAATTGAAGAAAAATATTCATTCTAATATATTAAAAAATCATTTTCTCTCAATTTTGTGGGTATCTCACGTCCTTCATACAAAACTGGGTCAATTTGATCATGTTCATAGGCAATAGGTATGATCGAATTATTGAATAAAATGATGAAAATTAAAAAAAGTTTTTAGTCCGGCAAGTAAAGCATAATCCATTTGAACTGGCACGTTGGGCACAATTGAGCAGTGGACGGGAAATGTAATAAAGAGGCAGAAGGGGGGAATCTCATCACTGACACGACACGGCACGGCTAACGCTTTCCGGGAAATGGCGTCAGGAAGGAAGCGGGCTGATATTTCCAGGAAGTCACGTGAGGGAATCTCCCGCAGGTCACATGACTGCCTCCTCTCTTTCTCGCTCCCTCCTTTTCCCACCCTCATAGTCTAACGTCGCCCCCATCCAATGGCCGTAAAGCGGGTCCGCCGCAAAAGTCAACGGGTCCAGCCCAGCGCGCTGCCATGATGATGCAGCAAAATGCACCGGTCATTTTACTCCCCTTTAGCTAGGCAATTATTAAAATAAATAAATACATACAAATAAAAGAAATGAAAATTTTGGAATATGCATGAACTCAATCGAGCTGCTTAAATGTCCAATTCCCCCCAAAAAAACAATAAAGAAAAAAATCTATTGATAGTCATTTATATTTTTTTTGTTCATACTTTTCAAAATCATAACAGCTATTATTAGCATTTCTTTTAATTATGTTTTTTTTATTTGTTTGCATTGAAAAACGTATTTATTCTTTCTTTTAAAATGCATTTGTTTTTTAACATTGAAAAAAGAAAAGGTCAATACTGTTTTAAAATTTTAGTTTGTTATTTATTAAAAAATGAACTAAAATTTGCAAATATTCTTTCTTTTGTTTCAATTTCTTTAACAGTAAATATCATCTGGCATCTGAATTGAGGCCTACAGATTAAATAAATATATAAGATATATACAAATATAATAATTTTTTTAATTGGAATTTTAACTTGAAGTTATTTATGTGGTCCACGCAAAATAATGCGGTGGGCTGAAAGTGGCCCCCGAGCCTTAGGTTTGACACCTGCCGTTTATCTGCTACCTACGATATTTTCCATCCCCCCGAAGCCCCCCATTTAGAGCGGGCCTGATTCTCATCCCAAGACATCCGATTCCATGCCTTCTCTTCACTCTTGCATAAGACTTTTCCTAATTGTGACTCTGGAGAGCAAGAAAAAACGGGGATGGTGTCGCTTAGAGCAATCAGGCTAAATCCGGTCTCCCATCCAGGTGGTCCGGCGCTGATTACTTTTGCTAATGATTGTCTTCGGGCCCCTGGGGTGATTGTCCACGCTTGCTGAAATAATCAAAGGGAGGGGGTCTCTTTTTGAAAGTTATTCTCCCTCCCCCCTTGCCCGAAATCCCCGCAGGTGCTTCCCCACTCAAAGTTTTTGGGCGTGTAGACGTTGGACAGAATGTCGGCAACTCTTGACATTTTCTTCCCCTGCGCATTTGCTGTCAATCAAAAATATTTGAATGTCACTGAGAGCTGTGGGCTTGGGAAAAACAATACTAAACAACACAATAGAATAGAACCAAAAAAAAAAAAAACACTAAGGCAGACCACCATTCAAACACACTCATACCTAGGGGCAATTCAGAGTGTCCAACCAGCCTACCATGCAAGTTTTTGGAATGTGGGAGGAAACGGGAATACCCGGAGCAAACCCATGCAAGCCCAGAGATAACATGCAAACGCCACACACTGGGTTAAAAAAAAACAACTAAAAGATGAAAATCAATAGAGAACTACTATAGTGTTTTCCTTTTTTTTGACTTAATTTACTGTGCTTTTCAGACTATATGTTTTTGGAATGTGGGAGGAAACTGGAATACCCAGAGAAAACCCACACAAGCCCAGGGAGAACATGCAAACATGTAACATGTAAGTTGCAGGCCAAACTATGAAAAATGCGCGATTTATATCGCGGAAAATGTGTTATGTAGTGAAAAAAAAACTTGTTTTGAAGAGTCTCAGTGTAAATTTCTTTTCACAATGATTGCCGATTTAATCGATGACTCTCTTCATTTTTAAAAAAGCACCTACTTTACCATCCAATGGCAAAAAGTCAACCCCTTAAACTAAGCAATATGACAAAGGCAAGCATGTGCTTTTCCTTTTTTTTGCCATCCAATTCACGCTTCACGCACAGTTGTTTGGGCGCGAAAAGGCCGGCTGTCAATCACGGCCCAGCAAACACTGGAGCTATTCTGCCATTTTCTTGGCAGCGGCCCATCCAGAGAGAGCGCAGTGTGTCACACGCTAGCGACACAAGCTGCCTCCTGTCACCCGCAAACGTCTCCCTCTCGTACGACAAACTTTACGGCCGCTCCGCCCCTGCGGATTGCCTCCGCGCCATTGGAGCCAACGACCAATTGCCGAGGAGATACCACTCGACTTTTGTACTTGAAATGTAACACTAAAATGTTGTATATGTCATTTTTTTTAATGAAAATCAACAGAAATGAGTAGCTGGGAATGAATAATCCTGTTTAAGTGCAATTGATAGAGATAGACGTCCAATCCTTTTCAACTAGGAGGACTGGAAGGAAATATTCGCAATTTAATTATTAGATTTTTTTTACTGACAGCAATATTAGTGCAATGCAATATTTTAAACTTTTTGAATGACCTTATACGATGCTAGTTTGTAAGAAAAAACTAAAAATACTAATAATTATATTTGTAAAAAATTGGGGTCTTATAATATTTTAAACTGATACATAAATTAGTAGTTAGTCAATTAATAATATTTATACATATATGGATATGTATAAAATATTATAATATGAATCTATAATATATATTTTTTATGAACAATAATGAAGTAAAATGATTTAGCTCAACAACAAAATCTAATGAACAATAATGAAATCAAATAAATTAGCTTAACATAAAATCAAATTAAAAATAATGACATAAATGGAAAATTGCTGTTTTAAATTCAAAAAATACTTTGGATTAAACTTATTTTAAAATTTGTAGATAAATAAATAAAACAGAAAAATAGAAAATCTTGTAGATTTATAAAAAGATTGACAAAGTTGAACAAAAAAATCAACCGGACTGAAACGATTTTGCTACTACGTATTTACTCTCCCACTCCCCATTTTTTCTTTGCATTGGCCTAATTCCTTGACGGACACTTGACGTGAAATTTGCATGAGTCGAGGCCTCACACACAAACACACGCTCACACACACTCAAACACACACACACCCAAACACTCCCTGGCGAGCGACCGAGTTGGGCTTCGAGACGGTACGTCATTTCCACAAAAAGCTGCAAATAAAAACACGCGTGAACCTCTCGAGCAAGGAAAAATACATAATCATTGAAAAAAAAAAGTGCCTAGAGACCCACCGATCAACATTACACAAAAACTTGACAACTGACAAGGGCTGCTATTCCAATCTTTTTCAAAAATAAGCCTCCACTCTACCTCGAAATTTCAACCCAACATAGAAATCGCTACGTCAAACACTGGAAGCCTGTTTCAAATTTTTGGAAAATTCTCTTTTGGGTTCTGTGGCAAGTGCTGTGCAAATACTCAAAATACATGACCAGACGAATTGAAGAAATGAATTTGACTTCAAACAAGAAATTTAGCCAATAGTGACCAAGTCCAAAGAGAAAAAAAGCCTGAAGACGGCAGGTTTCCCTCTTATCTAACATCCCTGGAGCGGCCGTAATGAGACTTTTCCTTCCAGAAGCTGCCCCGGAGGCATCACAAAAAAAGAAAAAAAACAAGGCGAGAAGTCCAATTTTCTGCAAGTTGAGAGTTGTAACATCATTGCGTTTCCGATGGAGACAAAGTGCCAGATTCCAGCGCCTTGAGGGACGCCGCACGTCACAATGGATGCAATGTTTCAACAATAACACACCACATACTTATAATACTCTAAGGAATGGGAGGTAACAAAGTAAAAATACTTGATCACTATAACCAATCATTGCCATTGGTATTAAGATACAAGGACTCAAAAGGCAATGGTCGAATTTGTGGAAAACTATGACAAAGCGGCGGAGTACAAGTCTGATACTTTTGAGACTCTCCTATCATACGTTTTCTTTTGAAATGTAGTATAATCACAAATTGCTACACATAATTTAACGTTAAGATGAATAACTGTTCTCTGCAGCTTTTAAGATGTTCATATTTTACCCTTGCTAGAAAGACTTTACCTCTCTCCCCGATGAGTCTTAGTAATTATAGTCCAGTCTCAAATTTTCCATTTTAATCTTAAATGACTGCTAGGATTCTCCCAGAATATATCGTGTAAGATTGCTAGTACAGACTTGGTCAGACGTGACCCCAATTTGAGGGCAATACGACTCTTTATCATTTAGTATTGTACTATTTGGCAGTATTGTTAGCACGTATAACAGTAGCTTTTTTGTTATGACAATAATATCCATGTATTTTTCCCCCAAAAATATTTGAAACCTTATTGCAATATATAAATCTAGGATTCGAAAATAATCTGATTACTCCAAACAAGATGCCGATCATTGTACTTTCCACCCAACTCTTTCTTTTCGGTATATTGATAGTATTTACAAAGTATTTGTTGTGGCAATCCGTAAGAATTGTAATTCAAAACTGCCATTCACGACAATAGGCATCTAATCCAATCAATGTGTTGACCAGATTTTTTTTTTTAACTTATATAATAACAAGTCACTTTTACCAAAGTACTTTTGTACTTTTTCCACCTCAGATGAAAACCCTGACTACGTTAATCCCACTCTTGGGAAACATGAACAATATTCCTTCCAGTGGTTACACTATGGAATCTTTGTCATTCCTTTCTGTCAAAACTGATGACAAGCATGTCTTTGCAAATCCTGCTCAGGTGGAAATGTATGTTCTGGAACTGCTTTTGTTTTGGGGGTGACTTGCAGGACAGAGTCAGTAGGATAGTACAAGAGTACAAGCATACGTATATGTGTGTGTGTGTGTGTGTGTGTGTGAGAGTGTCTCTGGGGTCGGGCATCCCATTAGTAAGGCTCTAATTGCCTCTTCATGAGCAGACACCCTGACAGCTCTGTAATCTACGCGTTCCAGCCAGCACTCCACATGGTGGGCGTCCTTCTGGAGCGAGGACTTAATGTTAGTTTTATGATGCTCAATTAGGGCGCCGCTCGTCTTTGGTGGCTCAAGTGAGGGCGTCGACGGGAGGGGGTGGGGGGGTGCCAGCAGGCAGGTTGCGGTCGGGAGCTACCGACGTTGTACTTAATGGACGAAGTGGGCGTAAATGTCAGCGCTTGTTTGAAGCTTACTTTTAAATTATGGTTTTTTTTGGAGTTGCTACCACAAATGTTTCTCTAAACAAATGTTATTTGGGTGCGCAAGGCACGGAGGGCGAGTGGTGAGAGAGTTGTGTCTCGTAGGAGAGAGGTTCCGGGTTATAATCCGCGTTTTGGATTTGAGGAATGGCCGTCAGTTGGCGACACCAAATATCCGCCATGATGGAAAACGGATGAAGGCGTAAATCGGGCCTTGAAGTCAAAGCATTGAAAATGAGCGTTTGCCTGTAATGTCGCGCAAAGTTCAAATAGTTTGCGATTAAACATTAATAGAACAACTTGGCAGTTTGGGCCTTTGTGTAGATACGCTAATAAGTCAAAGCGCTACCTGTCCGTCCTTTGGCTTTTCAACCGGGATTTGAGTGGAGATAGGCGGGATTAAGCAACGCTCGGTCGGCAAAGCCTTTCAAAGGGGATGCCCTATGAATTATTGACATGTGCTTGGTTGGGTGGGTGCAGCTGTACAAGCCAAATTTATCACGGCCGGCTCGGCAGAAGAAGAAAGCGCTCTGGATTCCCTGATAGGGGAAAAGGTTTCAATAGAGACACACGTCCAGGTATGCTTTCATCTTGTCACCGGCGCGTCTTATCAGGGGAAGCTGGGCTCCGCAATCTCCACAAAAGCGCGGCGTCTGCACAAAGGGCTCCGCTTTCACGGGATGCTCTGTTTTCTTCCTGTTAAATATTACTCTCAGGAATCTCCTTTGGCGCTCCGTGTGTTTTGGAAGGTTTGTTCGGAGGGTTGAGAACACCAGTGTTACAAGTGTTTAAAGGGCCAACCGTCTGTTTTCCACTAAAAAGCTTTCTTGACATATTTTTTGGGGGAAACGGTAATCTTTTTTAATTTATCGGAATACAATGGGTGCCAGTGATTTTGCATGACAGGCAGGGGCCCTTTAAGTATGTTTAGCAATTTGTAGTACCTTGGTGATGGCATAAATATTTAGGGTTGCCTTGAGATGTGACTAATCTGACATGGAGACCAGAATCCCAATTTTGTTTAGGTACACAAAGCACAAAAAAATAAAACCAAGCGACATTGAATTACTGAAAACTATACACAAAGAAGCAAACAATCATAAAAAACATATTTTGTATTGATAGAGTGTATGCTCAAATTCCCTCATATACGATTATGACTGCGTTGACTCACAATCAGACCAACATATTCACTTACTCATTCAAAATACATGATACAATCGAATAAAACAAACTTAAACTAACGCAAACAAAACAATACATTCAACATTTTCTCACATAATCAAACACAAACAAACAAAACTCACTCACTCACACAAAAACAAACAAAACCATCACTCACTCACTTATTTTTTCACTCAATCAAACACATAAACAAACAAAATTCACTTACCCACACAAAAACAAACAAAACAATCACTCATTCACTTACAAACAAAACTCACTCATTCACTTGCTCATTTTCATACTCAAAATCCTACAAACAAAACAAACTCACTCACAAACTCATTTTTTCACACAATAAAAACACAAACAAACAAAACTCACCCGCCCACACAAAACAATCACTCATTCACTTAGAAACAAAACACACTTAATACTCACTCGCTCATTTTCTCACTCAAACATGCACGAACAAAACAAAGTCACTCACTCACTGATTTTTTCACTCAAACACAAACAAACAAAACCCCCCCATTATCCAATTCACTCACGCAAAAACAAACAAAACAACTACTCACTCACTCACTCACTCACTCATTCATTCACCCGCTCACTCCACTCAAATCCCACCCTACCCACCCTGGTCCCACGCCCATCGACATGGGCGAACAAACGAGTCATTGACGGCCAGGCAGGCAATTTGCAGCACTTGACTTGACACGTGAAGGCACGCGGCGGCGGACAACAAGTGCAAAGCATCCCGTCTTGTTTTCCAGCGCGCCAAACAAGCGTCCCGTTTCAGAGGCTGCGTGTTTTATTTTGGACGCACCCTTAGCGACGGAGCTGTTTCTGCTTAGCCCTCACACTCTGGCACCCCCGCCCTCTGGCCCCCGAACGCCGCGGGCTGATGTTTTTCACGTGTGCGCGTCGGTTCGTACATGCTAGTGTGGCACATCTGCTTTGCATTGCGTACGAGATCCCTCGCCATTGCGCTCGCAACCCAGCGATGGGCGAAGACGGAAAATCCGCGGGCGGAGACGGGGGTCCTATAAATGAGGTCCACCTGGCCTATATGAATAAAGTTTGATATGAAGAAAAAAATGAAGTTGGAGGGTTATGGCGCTATAAAAGTTTGCCAGAGAAAACCCCTTTTTTATTTCCCCAAAAGAGGTCAAATGGGGCGAGGCAAGAAAATGTTGATTGTAATGGCGCATGTTGGGGATCAAGAACGAAGAAGGGAGGTAACGCTTGAAGGAAACAAGATGGAGGGTCACTGGGTTTGTCTGGCAATGACCCTCCATCACCTCCTCGACTACTAGGTTTATTTTTTCTTTTTAATAAGAGATCATCCCCACCCCTTTGCAGTTCCGCACTCTCAGGCTTGTGCTAGCTAATTACCAGTCTTGGCCGCCAGATTATTTATCGCAGAATGACTGACAAGACTGAGACGCATTCTCTTTCTCTTCACAGACAAACACGACCTGAAGCAACAAGTTCAAACGTTTCCAAACTGCCCCACTGATTTTTAATCAAAACATTCTCAACTAACCATTGCTGCTCTTTATGAATTCTCATTGATGAAAAATGGGTATGAGGAATATACATGAGTACAGGCTAAATTTAGTCTTTCAGTGCCGACGCCAGAAAATCACTGGGAATGAATGGCATTTAAAGTCCCACTTTAAAGTACTTCACTGAGTTCGTTAGCTTGGACTGGTATTACAACATCTTCAGAAAGAAATTGCTACTTATGAATCAGACTAACTGGTTTCCACTATGCGGAGGCGTAATGTTCCATTATATTTTTTTTACTGTACAATTCAAAAAGTTATGAGTCTTGATAATATATTTTTGAATACTCTTTGGCAAGAATCTATTATTTACAATCAGTGTATAAAGATTTGAAATAGTGGGATTTTAAACAATGTTTCACTGCTAACCTAATCTCAACCCAACAGAGTATGTTTTGGAAATAAAAACAGAAAAGCAAGATGAGTAAATGTCGCAGGGATGAAAAAAAGTAGGCAAAAATTGGGACAGGAAATACTTTTGAATATTCTTCTCCTCTCTGTCTTTCATGTATACTTGCTGTCGGTGCAAAGTTGTTGTTTTGTCAAGGGCTCTCTAGCATGTTATTAGCTGCTTTGCGGCTTCGACACAGATGGCGCGTTGATGGCCCGTGCGCTTGCAAATATGGTTAACAATGTAGGCCTTTGTACGCATGCCAGTCTGTGTGTACGCGTGTCTTTGGAAACTGGATCGCCAAGTAACGTACTGATGTTGTGATGTTGACTAATGTCGGGCGAAATTAACCCTTTTGGGCACAAATTATTATTTTCAAAAAAATAAAAAACAACATCTATTTAAAAAAAAAAAATTATATGAATTAATTGAATAATTACAAGCATGCAAGCTAAAAATAAAACCCATGAGAAATAATTCTTTTAAATAGGGTGCCTATTTGTATTTTTTTCTCGGAATTTATTGATTTTTGTTCATCTCTTGTTACCTCACATAACAGCAAAAGACGTCCAATCCATTTTGACTGAGTGGAGCAAATGAACATTATATCTGCAATAGTGATCGCTCTTAAATATGAGCTATTATTATTACCTTGAATTTTTAATGATGAATCATTACTGTATATTTTATATTGTACTCATCGTAGGAAATGTATATATGAATACAATATTAAAAACTCATTTAAACAGAGAGGAGTGGCTGTCAAAGCTCATCTTTCTGTGGCATTGACGGCACTAAACCATTTTAACAGTCAAAATGGATTGGACATCTAGCATCATCATTGGAAGCCCATGCAAAAAGAAAAAAAAAGTCCATGAAAGGGTTAAATCCCACATAGCGGAAAGCCTAGCCGTTTACACGTGTGACATCCAATGCACCCGCACGCACACACACATGAACACTCACACATGGATGTGGTTAATTTCCAGGTGGAGCGTGTGTTCCAAAGTTGGAGTTCAAAACAAAAATCTGCTCCTTGTCCCTTTTTGACCTGACGTACGTGCCCGCCCGCGCCCCCACGCATACCCGCACACACCCACACGCACACACACACACCCCGTAGGCAGTGATATGAGAGCCAGTTGGTGTTTTTGCAGCACTTAGCTGGCCCGTATTCCCTTACCACAACAACATCCAATCACCTGCCAGCGCCTGACCTCTGAACCCTGTCACACAGTCAAAAAAAGGGGAGTCGGAGGTCTAGAGAGGGGGGGGGGGGGGTATACGGCGCATACCAGTGCGGGGGGTCCGTGATGTTGAAAGTGAAGAGGGGAAAGGCACCAATATGTAACTTTTAGGGGCATCCTTTCATCACGGGAAGATACGTGAACCTCCTCCCCCAGGGATTTGGTTGCCCTCATCATCATCATCATCATTTTCATCCTCTCATTTTTCTTTCTGTCTATCTTTCTTTTCTTTTTTTTAACTGTGCCAAGCACAAAAGAAAAAAAGATTTTGGAGTTCAATGTCATGAAAAAAATAATGAGGAATTTGCCTCTATTGATTTTTCTCATTACTTTCTTGTATAGTAATGTAACTTTTTTATTGACAACAAACTTGCACATAATATATAGAAAATATTAGATTTTTGGCAAATATTTTTTGCTGGTAATGTACAACTATATTAAGAAAAAAACATTTCTGAAAAATTACATTATGTACATTTTTTTCCTATTTTTTTTTTGCCTTTGAAATGGTTTTCCTCATGTTTTTTTTAAAATGTTATTTTATACTACTATATATGGTGCAGCCCCCATTGCCATGTACAGTATGGTTGCACCAACTGTTACATGAACACAGATCTTTGTCTTCACTTGAATACATAAAGGAATGGTACTGACACTCGTAAGAGCCTCATTGTTGCGGGAGTGTTCACCGCTGATGGTGGACTTTTTTTTTCTCTTCTTTTAAATCCTCCCCGCAGTCCCTTTAAAACCATAACGCAATACATCTGAATTATGGGAAGACGCTTGTCTATATCGCAGGCAATTACCGTGAAATTGACCTTTTTATTTTATCAGCTGAAGACCCAAGGGTGCAAACACTCTCACATACTGAAATGCACTCACTTGGCCTGTTTTACATGGGCGTTAAAGGATTACATTAGTCAGTGAGCCCATTAAACGCCATTGGATAATAGCTAGTGTGTGCACGTGTGTGTGTGTGTGTATGTGCGCAATAATCATGACTCAGCACTTTGTAGGGATCATAACTACTAAGTAACGCCAATGAAATAAGCACGTGTGCCCATGTATGGCTGTGTGTCCTCTCTGGTTGTCCCCGTCTTCATAGGTGTCAAACTCAAGGCCCAGGGGCCAGTTCCACCCTGTCATGTGGATTTGTGTGGACCACGAAAGTAAATCATGTTCATCGCGTTTGACACATTGATGATTGACTCACGTTGTCTCTTTTAAACTTTAAAAAACATCTATTCTAAGGAGTATGTGTAGTGGTATTTACTAAAAGTGGGCAATTGATATTTAAAAAAAAACTATTTTAACTGGAAGCTTTTTACTTTACTTTGTACTTTAGACTTTTTACTTTAATGATGAGTGATGAGTATGTTAATACTTGAGTCCTTTTGTTCTGTTGATGTTTGATATGTACTGTTAACGGATGCACTTTTTTATATGTATCATATCTTGTGCTGACCCGGCCCATCTGTCAAATTTTTTAAGTCAATGTGGCCCCCGAGCCCAAAAGTTTGCCCACCCCTGGATTAAACCCACCAGGGAGTACAAAGATGTAAAAGAAGAAAAATAAACTCACTGTATTTGAAGTCTTTTGTCAGTACGAGGTGATGCTGGGCGATTTTGGAGGGCAGAGTCGCTCACTTGACCGGCAGCCGTTGTCGTGCCAGGGCATCAAAAGGATTAACAACGCGGCGGTCATCACCTGGATAAACGGGGATTCCATATTAACTCCTAAACGGTTGACGTCCGATCCATTTTGACCGCGAGAGCCTGCCGCTAAAAGATGGTCAAAACGAATCGTACGTCTGCCGCCGCCTCCGACACGTGAAGATGGACAATTTCCAGGAAACAACGTGAAACATTTGACAAAAATAACAAACGCTGCATTTACAGTACACACAGTCACATTTGATTGTATCCAGCCGCAAAGGGGAAACAAAAAAAAAGAACAGGTGTTGTTTACACGCGCCTCGGTATGTGCACGCTTGTCACTCCACGTGTTTCTGTCAAGATGCCAAGCCAGAACAAGTCAGGTGAGCCCAAAGGAGAATTTATGAATGCCTTGCTTGTTATTAGACGCCGCTTGCTAGCGACCGCTGTGGGTTTTACACAAATCAGCCGGAGGGGGAACGAACGCTGGCATTGAGACGGTTTGGAGTGATAAACGGCGGAAAGTGCGTGCAAACCAGGCCGAAACGCTTGCTTGGTCCAATGATGGCTGCAGGATTGGAAGCACTTTGGTCATTGCAAACTGGTTTAGAAGAGAAACCACAACTCAATATGCTCCCAAACAGATGGCAATGATTTCATTTTTGTTTTTTTTAATAAGATCCTCAAATGGAGATGTTCATCTCAAGGTCTGGAAGGCCACATGCTTTTTTTTTTCTCTTCTTTTGGATCTTTTGTAGGATTCAGATGTTTATTTATTAACATATTTCTTTTTATGTTGTCTTATTTTGGTTTGATTTCCAAATAGTTTGGGATTTTTTTTTTATGATTACCGTATTTTTCAGGCGAAAAGTCAGTCGTACCATCTAAAAAAAAATGAGAGAAGACCTTCTCTTTAAATGAAACCCTTGAAAAATCAAAAGCTTACCAAAATTATATTTAAAAAAATAATCACTAATTACAAAAATCTAATCCATTTAAAAGCACAATTTGAATCAGATATATGTATATATGTGTATTATGGGAGAACTTTTACGTTCTCTGACCTCTTATAACCAAAAAGTAACTTGTTTTATCTCTTTATTTTTACCTTTGAAGTGGTGTGACCAATTCTACGTTTTACAATGAAATATTGAAATAATTTCTTTCCTTTTTGAGTGCGAAAATAAATAAGTTGAAAATGTCAAATTGTCTCATTGTATTTATATTTGGACTCACTGTATGATAAATTCTGTATGATTGCTCTTGTATAATTCTGTAAGAGAAGTATAATAAAATAAATACACAAAAGTATCGATTTCACCATAGCATCACTTTGGCCATTTTGTGGTGACACAATGGGGACAAAAAAGATGAATTACAACAAATACTCACTGAAATGTCATCTCCCAAAATTGTCCAGTTTCCACACACCATCACCTTTCGTTTCTGCAGTACCTGTAAACATACACAGAGAGTAAAAAAAGAACTTTATTATTCCTCCGATAGAAGTCACGGCACATAACGTATCCTAACTTTGGAAATAATAACAGTGAACAAGATTGGGCCTTTGTCTGAACCCTGAAGAACCCCATAAACCATAATAAATGAAGTCGAGAGAGAAAACACAATAAAGTTTTTTAATTAAACCCAGAGGGAGCTTCTTAGTGTGTCGCCGAGACGTCCACAGAAGACAAAAGAGGGCAGACAATAGCTTGCAAAATGTCTCAACACACTGTGGGGGAACAAGTGGAGAAATTGTTCAGTACACAAGGGAGCAAAAATAAATGAATATGGGAAAAAAAAGTACAGGCCGTGGACTCAACTCTTTAACCCGTTGAGTGCCAATGATGGTGCTAGACCACCAATCCATTTTGACAGGGAGGGCTGAACATTTACACTGTGTTTTATCATTTAGTTGTTGAAAATTAATCCAATTCTGCCCATAAATATAAAAAAATAAAAATATGGACTTTTCCATAAATGGAAAAACACCAAACAAAACAGCAGAAACAAATGAACTAACTAACTCAGAGAGAACAAAATGAAAAACTACATTTTAATATTTACAACAAATTTTATCAATAAAACCCAACAAAAAAAACCTTAGCAAGACCTTATCAACAAAATATTCAAAAGCAAACAAATCTTTCATCCCAAACTATTAAACCCTGATCTCAACCCAATCGAGTATGCCCAATAAAAACCCTAACCCTGCACACCACCGTCTTTCTGAGCCTCAACCATCAGAGGAAACAGCTGCCCGGGTTCCGCGTGCGTCGGAAGAGGCGGGATTGGCGAGATAACCCGCAACCACTCAGACGGGAAGTTTGGCGCGGAGCCTCAGGAAGCCACGCTCGGGGCCCCCAAGTGCCAAAACGTGCGTATAAAAATAAACAGTGCTCAGGTGCACAAACACAATGACACCTCTCTGCCTTTCTCTGCCTTTTTTTCGGGTTTTACAAGTTGTTCCGACGGCGAGGCGGTAAGAACAGGACCCGACGGTCACGTGATAGCGTGCAGCGGTTTAGTGTGGCACCCATCAATCAGTCAGCGTTGGCTCCGTATTACGCCGCAAAACTCTGGAGTGAATCTCTATAAAAACTCCACCCGAGGCTGGAGGAGGAGAAACTGGCAGGGTGCCTCCTTTTAGCAACGGGAGAAGAGGAAGTGCTGCGAGTACTTTTATGTTGACTCCTTCCTGCTACGCTTGGAAAGGTACACATTCACACGACAATGAGTGGCAATGTGAGCTGTGATTATGGCGGTCGGGGCAATGGCACTGTTGAAAGAACTGGGAATTTGCATTGGCGTCATTTCCAAACCACTGGTTACACATTTAACATCATGACATGTATCTTATAGTGGGGTAAATCGCCACTTTTATGAAATTAAAGTGATGGATAATTATCCTTTTGCTTGATATATTGATCCAAATTGACCAATTTGGGATTTTTTGGGCAAGAGGCTGGTTTGATACATAGTATATACAAAAAATGACACACAAATC